>NC_091667.1:6415454-6718484 GCF_042453785.1 Malus domestica | reverse complement strand
TGGTGTGTTTATTTTATTTTATGTGGTGTGTTTTTTTAGTTCATTTAGTGAGTTGAAATGTAATTTTATTTTATTTGGTGTTTGTTTTTATTTGGTGTGTTTATTTTATTTTATGTGGTGTGTTTTTTTAGTTCATTTAGTGAGTTGAAATGTAATTTTATTTTATTTGGTGTGTTTATTTTATTTTATGTGGTGTGTTTTTTTAGTTCATTTAGTGAGATGAAATGTAATTTTATTTTATTTGGTGTTTGTTTTTATTTGGTGTGTTTATTTTATTTTATGTGGTGTGTTTTTTTAGTTCATTTAGTGAGTTGAAATGTAATTTTATTTTATTTGGTGTTTGTTTTTATTTGGTGTGTTTATTTGGTGTGTTGATGTTATTTTATTTGGTGTGTTTAAATGTGTTTTGAATAAAGTACTAAGTTCAATAAATTGGAAACAACATAAAGTACTCTATTCAATGAATAAGAAATTACAACCCGAATAAGAAATTACAACCCGAATTGATTGGAAAATTATGGGTTCGTGAATGGATGATAACCATCACCTAACCAATTTGTGGTGCTAGGATGATCTTCTCTTGTCATGCTAGGATAATCTTCTCTTGTGGTGCTAGGACCATCTCCTCTTGCTCTCGCTTCTCTTGCACGCCTCCTTCGCAACACATCCGCTTTCTCTGACTTCCAAAAATATTTAGAGTCTGGAGACTTCCCTTCTAAAGGCTCCTTCATAATGTCACGATCTCGTTCAGCCATTCTTTCTTCTCTTCTATGTTCCCTTTCTTGCCGAAGTAGTTCTCTTTCTCTCTCATCAGCTTCAAATTTTCTCTCAAAAGCTGCAGCTTTTGCATCCTCTCTAGCCTTATCAGCCTCAAATTTAGCCATTTCCCGGGCCAAATTCAATTCACCTTGGCGGGCAAGATCTTCCATATACTTTGCATAATCATTCTTGGAAGCATTACCTTTTCTCTTTGAAGCCTTCTTACCTTGAGGCCTAATTGGATAACGGGTCGACCCCGACGCTTGTTCAACGGGGGGCGTTTCAGGCACTTCTTCATCATCTTCATCATGATCATGCGAGGCATGCTCAGGTGTAGAGTGTAGAGGGGTGCTGTTCATGAAAACTTCTGGACCGACATGCACAACTCTAAATTTAGGACAATCTTTGACAATATTCCAACATTCAAACCGGGTGAATGTTTTGTTTTTGCTTTTGGTTTTGGCACCATACCAAGCTTGTGCTTGAAGTTCCTACACAAACAAATAATTATAATGAGAATAGGTAACAAATAAATAATTATAATGAAAGTATGTAACAAATAAATAATACAAACAAATAATTATAAATGAAAGTAGCTAACAAATAATTATAATGAAAGTAGGTAACAAATAAATAATACAAACAAATAAATATAATGAAAGTAGCTAACAAATAATTATAATGAAAGTAGGTAACAAATAAATAATACAACCAAATAATTATAATGAAAGTAGGTAACAAATAAATAATACAAACAAATAATTATAATGAAAGTAGCTAACAAATAATTATAATGAAAGTAGGTAACAAATAATACAAACAAATAAATATAATGAAAGTAGCTAACAAATAATTATAATGAAAGAAGATAACAAATAAATAATACAAACAAATAAATATAATGAAAGTAGCTAACAAATAAATAATATATTGTTACCTGATCCGTTAAATTTTCCCCACTTCGAAGATTACCACTAGCTTGTGCCAAGGCGTCTCTCCACGTACTAAACGATTGACTAAGTAATTTCCAACGACTGGACATCGATTCCTTAGTTCTTTGCCCACCCATTTTCTCAAGATAATTGGTATGAATAAGACTCCACATTTCTCGCAACTGCATCTCATTACCCGTAATCGAATCATGAGTTACTTGAACCCAACTAGTACACAACGCAACATCTTCAAGAAGCGTCCAATTCGTACCTGGTTGAGTAGTCATTTTGTTGGAAAAAAATTGGATTGAAACTTTGAAAGAAAGATAGGAATGTGGTTGAAAGTAGTTGAGAAAATATGAAATTGTGGTGTAGGGTAGAAGATAATGAGAAGGTATTTATAGGTGAAGTGAAATCAAAATTTTTTATAATTTTTCATAATTTTTTTTCGGATTTTTAAGAATTTTTTTACATTTTTTTTTAATTTTTATTCACCTAATTAATCTCTGCCGTTGGATTTAAAAAAATTTAAATTCCAACACTCCAGATTGTGCCACGTGTCACAACGGTAACATTTTAGATTTTTAAACTGTTTTTTCTTTTTTTTTTTTAATTTACAAAGCCTAATAACGTGGACCGTTGATCTTAGATCAAACGGATGAAATTAAATTAGATTTTTAAATGTTTTTTACCGTTGGAAATCCAACGGCCCATAAAATAGGACCGTTTCAATCAAACGGACATGGGGAAGCCACGTGGCTTCCCCAACGGTAACTTTTCAAAACTGAAATCGCGGGCCCCTGCCCTGTTTTTTTGTCGGACGACTCGCGCCCACGCGCGCGCCTGACGCAGCCCTCGGGCTCTCGGGCTGGCAATCCTCGACGGGCCTGCTCCTCGGGCCTCGCCTGTCGCTCGGGCTTCCATACGCTGGAGGTCATCCCCCCAGCAATTTGCTACTGTTTGACCCACTGGCCCCCGAGCAACCTCCCCCGCTGGAGGTGCTCTTATGGTTCGATGCCATGGTTGATAACTTGCCTAAATTGCCGGAAGCAAAGCCTAGTAACCTACGTTTCTCAAATGTGTGTAGTTTATTAAACACCAAAATGTCTAAAGGGGCATCAGTCCAACAACATGGATTTAAGATGATCGAGATCTTTAGAAATCTTGAGAGTTTAGGAACTCCGATCATTGAAAAATTGGCCCAGGACTTTTTCCTCGCATCTCTCAGATGACTTCACCAAATTTGTAGTAAACCACAAGGTGAATAGATACAACCATACTCTTCCTAAGTTGGTTAACGTATGTGTTGATTTTGAACAAGGTTTCAAAAGAAACAATGCGAGCAAGATTGCGATCGTAAGGAAAAGGTTGTCAAGAAAAAAGCAAGATACTCCAAATGGACATGCTTTCATTGTGGAAATTGGAAGAGGAAATACAAAGTGGGACATGCTTTCATTGCGGAAAGAATGACCATAGGAAGAGGAAATACAGAGTGCGTCTTGCGAGCATTGTTGGTATATTTCATTAATATATATATATATATATATATATATATATATATATATATATATATATATATATATATATATATATATATATGATGTTGCGTGAGAGACTGGCTGCAATGCCATGTCTCTTGGAATTGAATATTATATATATATATATATATATATATGGTGTTGACAGTGGGATAAAGGGAGAAAGGCTGGCAGTGATATGCCTTTTAGCAGCAGGCCGTGCCTTTGAATTGGCGTGTCTGAAAATTAAAGAAGCATGGCTGCAGTGCCATGTTGTGTCCCTTGGATTGAAGAAGCACGGTACCAGTTCCGTAGCACAACAAGAGATATGTCCCTTGGATTATTCAATCAGAATGTTAGGCCTTTTTTGGTGAAAGACACTTATATGAAAAGGCAGCAGGCTTTCATCCATTCGGTAGGAATGAAAGGATGCTGGAAAGATCTATTTGATCTTCACACACTTTAGTTAAAGGAAGTGAACTTTCTATGTACACTTTGAACTAAGTTCAACGGACACCATATAATCTATATATAGCCCATGTTGGCTGCATATTCCTACATACAATTCTTCCAACAATATTTTCTTATCTTCTTTCTCTCCATCAAAATCATACAGTTTCATTTTAGAAAATTTTAAGGGAATTTCAGTTTTTGCTAAACTAAAATTTCAAACTTTGTTGTATCCTGGAAGTGATTTGCTTTAGACCCGTTAGCAAACTCAGATTAGAGTGGGGGCAAATATCACTTTAAGGAAAACGTATTAACGTGCCTCAAAGTCATTTTTCTGTCAAATTCTCAACCTTATTCTAACAAGCATGATGAACATAACTTTTGGAGGGACAATTTCAATCATAGACAGTGCTTTCACAGTTATCTCTTCAGCCTAGATATTGATTTAGGTGCTAGTTAACGTGTCTACAATTCTTTTGCAGGGATTAGTGAAGAGTAGAACACTGTGCAAGGGAGAGATGGTTATGCGAGTTGGGAACAACATGAAAATCTTTGTAAAAGCAATTGGCACCTATAGTACACCAAAGAAATCTTAGAACGTTACTAGAATAATTATTATTTACAAGGCGTGGAATATGTGCATTCCCCAATGGAGCGTTGCAAGTGTTATACCTTGTAATTCCTTTGCTAGTAACTGTAAGATCATCAAAGCGTGTGTGGTCTTTTTCTCGTGGCACTTATTAATGTAGTTGTCTAGCCTGCAAGGTTCAGTCCTTGCGAGTGTTATTTTTCCTATTGATTTGTGTGATGTTTCTATTGGCATTGTAGCCTCTTGTTCATACTATATGGATTGCCCGCGTGGTTTTTTGTTGGTAAGATATGTAGGACCACGTTCAACTTGCATGTCCTATGTGATTTCTTAACATCTCTTAAAAAAAACGAATGTTAAAAACACGTCTTTATAACAAAAAAGTGATTGCAAGTAGCGGATTGCCTGTGGTTAGAATCTTCATTTTTAACCCACTAAGTTCCGAATTCAAACTCTCTCTTCTCTTGTTAGTATAAAATATCGCTTGTGAAAAAAACAAAAGATAAATTAAATGGCATATCAAAATGAATTTTTTTGGTTGGATATCAATTAACAGATTATTTTTTTTATTTATTAGTTTATGGCGTATATAAATGCTCTCCTAAGGTCCTCATTTGAGGACCTGTTAAGTCGTTTTTTTATATGAGCTCTCAGATTAATATTACGATAAATTAAGGTATCAAATTTAAATAATTCTTACATCCAAAACACAAGAAAGATCAATCCTCATATAAAAAAGGACTTCATAGATCCTTAAAAAAAAGGTAGCAATTAAATGACAAACTATAAATACAAGGAAGACCAAGGGCTGAAATGCAAGATCCTGAAAGTGAGAGATCCATCACAATCATTAATGGCGACCACGCGGAAACAATCCACTTCACCTCTTACCCCAAGCCTTTTGCGGTTTATATGCCAAACGGGTCGGGTCACACTGTTCGGGGGGAGGGGCCGACATGCAAAGCAAAGCAAATTGCAAAGTCCAAGACTCCAAATGCGTCAAAAGCCGCCAAATCGATCCGAACAGTGATCTGGGAATCAAGAAAGTCGACGTCACTGGGAAGCGTAGCCCAAGGTTTTCTCAACGAAAAGAGTTTAGGGATCAAGTAATTCAGGCGGCATATTTGTGCAGAAAAGAAAGCAAATCATTAGTTTATGTAAGGTCGGTCAACGAAAAAGTTAATGAAAACCGTTGAATTCGATTTGTATGGCCTAAATTGCTTGATCTTTAAAATCTAGACACTAAAATTCGGAGCAGATCCAAATCCCTTATCCAAAACCCTAATTAAGCTGCAGCTCTTTTTTGTGTGTATTTTTTAAATGGGTTGTCAATTTTGGACACCTTTGTTTGGATCGTTAGTGTGTGAACACAACTTAATTAGGTAAAGTTGATATTACGACTTTTTAATTCATTTTTTACTGACCAATGTGTATAATACGCCAAATTAATGGTGGTATTTTCTTTGTTTTCTAGAACTTTATCATTTTCATAGTGTGAAAAGGCTGAATTGATCGTATTGCATTCGAACTCTGTTTCTTTTTTTTTTCTTTTTTTTTGGTAAAAATAATGGTTTCACACATCTGTATTACTTTTCACTAGGGATGCAACTTAGGTTGGCTCAAATTGAATCTGTTCATGCAAAATTTGATTTTAAACCCAACCGAGCGAGTTAGTATGAAATAAAAATTCGCCGAAACCCAACTTGACCCCAATCCAATTTTTTACTGGGTTGAGTTGGGTTTATGCTTTGCTCATTCATGTCAACCCAAACCCAACTCGATTTCTAGTCGGATTGCTCATGCACAGATTACCAGTCACACTTCATATTATATAAGCTATATAACTTGAACTCGAATAAACCCACATGAGCCGAACCCAACTCAACCGAATTAGGAATGTTGGGTTAGGGTTGGGTTGACCATCTAACTTGCCTGATTTGCACCCTACTTCTCCACACCCTTGTTAATTTTTGGACATTGATTTTTTTCAATTCTTCAACCTTATGATTGAAAATTGAGAGATTTGTGTGAATAGTAAAAAATAGTGTATAAATAACACTACCATTTTTCTAATTCTCATTACTCGAGACTCTCCTAAGAACAACCGATGCTCATCTCAATACACCCAAGTATTATTCTGAATATCAAATAACACTCTGAAACAAGAGAGATGACTCGTAAATACTAGAGATCAACTCAAGCAACCATTGCATGAGTAATATGACAGAAACCCTCACCCACAGCTCTCTACAAGGGGAGATTTTCTGAAATTTCTTTCCGATTTCTCTTTCTTCACCTGTTTATTTATTTGTGCCTATTAATATATTCAATTCAAATACTATAAATCGAGATTGTAGGAAGAGAAAAAATAGAGGTTTTTTAATTAGCATCTCACATAGATGATATTTTTAATATTTAATTTTTTTTATTGAGACAACATTTTTAAACGTTTCAAAAAGAAACAAAAGTTAATAAATAACATCTTTGACATTTTTTCCTAGAGTGTAAATTACAAAAATACCCAAACGCCTACAATTCTTTGCTGACAAGGGCCTACAATTCTCCGGAGGGTATTGATCGAGTTCACTTGTATCCCACCTTGCCCAACTTGAAGCTGTAATCGAAGTCGAAAAGCAAGCCGCGAGGGATTTGATTAGTGACAAGAAAAAGGAAAGAGCTTGGTTACCATTAAAATTTTCTCTTGATTCACTTTCAATTTGCAAACATGATCAGAGCTTGGAGGCTGGAGCCGCCTTCCTCTTCCTCCTCAATTCTTTCTACTGCTTCCTTGTTCCTCAGTAATCCTTTCTTTTGTATGCATGTATGTATGAATTTGTCTGTTTGTTTGTCTAATTGTTGAATTTGTTGCCAAGTTCAAGAGCCCATTTAGGCTTGGTACTGAGGTGATTATGAAAAAAGTGGATATAAAAAAAAGCTGTGAGTTTTTTTGTGTTTGGTAAACATTCAGTTTAAGCTTTTTTTTTCCACAGTTTTGGGTGAAAAAAAAACCCAAAAATACAAAGATGCAAAACCTAGCTTTGAAAAATCAGCTTTTTTTCACATCTGTTTTACATAAAAATTTACCAAACACTATAATACTATTTTTTTTCCAAAAGTATTTTTACAAAAAAGTTTACCAAACACTCTGCTGCTTTATTTCACAGTTGCTTTATTTTACAGCTGCTTATTCTTACAGTACAATAGAAACAGATTTTTTTCAAAACACAGTAATACCAAATCAGCCCTTATTGCTTTCGGTGGCAGACAAAAAATAGGTGAAAGGCAATTTATGCCCTTAGGCTCACATTAAAAAAAATGCAGAGAAATAGAAATGGTGAAGATGCTTTGTTTTGGTTACGACCCAGGACAAAAAGATTGCTCCATTTTTTAGAGCACAAGACGCAAACAAGCAGAGAGTAAATGAAAAGACATGGACAACCTCATTCGAAGAGAATAAGAAGAGCTTCTGCTCTCCACATTATGTAAACAATCACTCCATCAACTCTAAGGACCTCCAGATTTTTCTTTTTTGAAGGTTGAATTGATTGAATTTTAAAATTTGATGTATAGGTGTTGGTATACCATGGGTCCAGCCCATGATGAAAGACATTAAAGGATCAGCCCATCATAAAGGATGGATGCTAGAAAATTCTAGCATCTTATCAAATGCCAAGGAACTAGAAAAATCTGGTTCAAATATACATATCGGTGGAGTGCATGCATAAGCTAGAAAGTTCTAGCTAATATTGTGGCTGTCATGCAAGCCTAAGTCGGTGGGCAAGTCGGCAAAACTCAATTATAAATAGGGGTGCATGTATGTATCATGGTGTGTGTGTGTGAAAAACCGAAGTAAGAGTGTTCCACTCCAAGAGTGAGAGTTATAAGAGTTGTTCCACTTCAAGTTTGAGAGTGAGAGTGTTCCACTACACATTGTATGTGAGTGAAGTTTAGAGTGATAGAAAGTGTGTGTCATACTTTCTTGTATCCATCAAGCATTGTCTTTGGCTTGGTAAGACTATTCTTGTTGTACTCATATTTTTCATATAGTGAAGATTGATCCTTATTTCGTGGACGTAGGCATAAATTGCCGAACCACATAAATTCTTAGTGTCCATTTTCTACTTTACCTTGTGCATTCTCTATCTTGTAGTACCGACATTCCTAACAATAGGTTCTTCACATCTTCATTCCGTAATAGAGAAATTGTTATTTTTTTATGGGGAAGGAATGATATATGCATACACAAGTTGAAGTCAATTCCCTCTTTATAAAGCACTTAACTAGTTAAAGAGCCTTAGTAGGAAAAAAAAAAAAAACCAAACACTCTTTAACCACTTGCTCTAAATAACTGGTAAATTGAACCATTCACGTAATTTTATAGTTATGGGTTGAACTGATTCTGCAAAAATGGTCGATAACAGTTTGAACTGATTCTGCAAAATATTGAAGACAGTTTGAACTAATTTTGCAAAAATGTCCGAGGACGGGCTAAACTGATTATGAAAAAATTGTCTATGACGGTTTGAATTGATTCTGCAAAAATGGTCGAAGACAGGTTGAACTAATTATGCAAAAATAGTCGAAGACAGATTGAATTGATTCTGCAAAAAATGGTCGAGTACGAGTTTAACTGATTCTACTAATAAAGGATACACATTGATTTTGCATATAGTTTCAAAACTGATTCTGCATAAATAATCGAGGATGGGTTGATCTTAAGGCACATTTTCATTTTGTTAGAGTTGTGAGGGTTGTGTTCTATTAACAACCTTAAAGCCTTAGGGGTATAATTGGTATTTTAAAACATTGTTTCTATGTTTTTGAGCTGAGCTTTAGTTGTTTTCATGTTTTTGTCTCTCATTGATATGTTTAAAAACTAGTAGAGTTCATAGAAATATAGTGAAATTTTTTGTCTTTATATATAGGGTGACATACATTTGAGCAAAAATGGCAAACTTTGTTTTGGGAACCCTAGAAGTTTCGTTTCAGAGAATTCCTTACTTCCATTGCATGCTCAGCGGAGATCTATTGCTTGTGGCTGCTCAACTTGCTTCTGATCTCCCAAGACAAAAACTTGTTTCTCTATCTGATCTTTCCTTTGTTCAGCCAACCAAATCTGGTGAAGGAGGTAGAAGTGTGAAAAGAGAAAGAGAGAGAAAGGAGCACAGTGGGAAAAGCCCTTACCACTCTAAGGGTATGTTCGTAACTTAAACTCTAGAGAAAAAAAATCAATGATGTTAGCTTCCACATGTATTAATTTTGTCTCTCATTGAAATGTTTTAAAAGTGTTATCTTAATATAAAATTAAGTATTAAAAATATACTCTGTGTAATTTTTCATTTTTTTTAATTCTACCTCCCAAATCACTTTTAATGTATTATTTATCTTTTTCAACTATCAAAACCCCTCACACCCTCATTGTTGAACAAAACCCTAACTAATGAAATTACAAACATGTAGATTGAAAAAATTATTTTAAACGAATAGAACACGAAATCGATGTTTCGGAAGCTTAATATGAAGTAAGACTTCATATTTTTAATTATTTTAGTGATTTCAACGACAAAGATAATTATTTAAGCTTACTTTTGTTGCGTATCGACAACCCCACTGAATCGAGCATTCTCTTTCTCTGCCTGGATCATGCCTCTTCATTATCCAACACACCCCCACCTTTGAAAACCTCCCCTGCACTATCGTATATGCCCATCCCTTCTTACCCAACCCCTTCCCCTTTTTCTATGTTATTAAACTGAAGTTTTATAATATCAGTTTGCTAGACATTAAATGATTTTGCCACTACTGCTACTAATCAACAATTTTGAATAATTTTCACTTTGAGGTGTATAATTATCTCTTTCTCTTCCTGGATCCTGCCACTACTGCCGCTAATCAACAATTTTAAATAATTTTGATCTTGAGATGTATAGAAAATGTGTGGTGTATGTAAAAAAATATACGGTGTATGTAGAGAATGTGGAGTGTAATGGGATTATAGGGAAGTATGTAAGGTATATTAAGATAATTTTTAATTGAAAAAACAAATGTGGAGTGTATTAAATATGTGAGGTGTCTTCACAATATTAAGGGTGTTAATATAATAATCCAAAAATAGAACGAAAATCTATTAATTTATTAAATTTAAATACTATATGTGTATTTTTGGCTTGTCTGTATTTCTGCATAAACAATAAATTTGAGAATTGAAAGATGATTGCTCTCATCAGGGGGCATACTACTTGTTATTATCAAGGTAAAATTTCTTTTTCACCTTTGAGAATTGAAAGATGATGCCCACATCAGGAGGGCATACTACTTGTTATTATCATCAAGGTTAGGTATAATTTCTTTTTCACTTGTGAATATTTCTCTTAGAGGAAAGTGAGAGATAAAGACAGAGAAACAAATGGGAAGAAGAAGGGAGGAAAGTGAGAGAGAAAGACAGAGAAACAAATGTGAAGAACAAGCAAGAAAGAACAAAAGAGAAGAGAGAAGGCGAAGAAGACTAAGTCCAAAGAGAAGAAGGCGACTAGTTGAACATGAAGATAGACGCACTTCGCATGAAGAGTGGTGACACACTTGTTGAAACCTATCTAATAGACTAAGGACTCGTTTGGATGTGCCTTTAAAATGAATGAAAACGCTTTAAAAAAAATATTTTTGGGTTTCAAAAACACTTTAAGTGGTTTCTGCAAGAAGCACCAGTTATGTGCTTCTTCCATGAAGCACTTTAAGTGCTTTTCCAGGATTTACTTGCATTTTTACTAATGATTGGTTCTAAAAATATTTTCACCAAAAACGTTTTCAGTCATTTCAAAAGCACATCCAAATAAGTTCTAATACAGCTGAGATCCCACAAGGAGACTCCTGCTGTCAAGGTGTTAACCCAAAATATAAGGCTTTGTTTGGCAGGCTTGAAAGTTACATTGCGCAAAATCATTGGCAAAATGTAAGCTAGAGGAATGCATCCAAATGCTTTAAACAATGCCATGATATCTCCAAAGAAAGGTAGCATGGCAACAAATGTTGTAGCTACGATAACGGACGGTGACCGGAGGGTTACGGACAGAAAATTGATGCATTTTTTGGATCTGCAAATTTCTTCTCAAATACTTCATTTGTTGGTTGGTTGCGAGTAAACCTGTAGATAGATAGACCTCTTATCAAATAATGCACACGCGGCTTCTAAAGGCACACAAGTATGTGATCAGTACACCCATCACCCAAAAAGTTTACTAACACACCATTCCTTGATAAATTTAAATTAAACAAACTAAACAAATAAGCAATGATCACGAAGAAAATCTAGATTTCACTATAAAATCAATTGAGAGAAGTAACTTAACTTACTTATAAGACCATGCAATGTCTTTTGTCTCATCATTGTGGGATTAGTTCTCAACAGATAATCTAAAAATAGAGGCAAAAAATGCCAGTTTTCTTAAAATTGAAGAGGTGGGATTAGTTCTCAACAGTTAATCTAAAAATAGAGGCAAAAAAATGCCGGTTTTCTTAAAATTGAAGAAGTTGAGGTTTTACCATAAAACTAATTGGCAATATGGTGACACATCCCAACCTAGATATCCAAGATGGCACATGCTGGCCGACACTCGAAAGTGACGAAAGCCATAATCATGTGAAAATGCATGAACATAATGAAAAATATAATAAAAAAGTCATGTGAGAAACGACAATTAAAAAGATCATACAATCGATAAAGAAATAATAATAATACAAAGAAGGTCATAAAATAAAAAGGATGTCCAACAAATCACAATTCCGAAAGAAAAGATGCAAGAATATGTTCAGAGCATACTACTAGTCGCAAGTGCTGAGGGAAATGAAAGACAAATTACAATTGCACATAAGAAGTCATACGCTGGTAAGAGGATACAAGATCACTTGTAGGGAAATGCCTCGAAACTCGAGTCATAGTCCTCGTCACTATGTCCTGAAAGGGGCGCAAAAACAAAAGGTGAGTGGACTATAGTTATAATAATAATACTAATAAGAAAATCGATTTCTTTTTTAACATACTAACCCCCTGTTTTGAAAACACATATAATACTACATATAAGCTTTTCTAAAAACTCTAACATGCCAAAAATGTTTGTATATAATAAAATCATCTCTAAAAGTGATATCGAAAGCGCGCCGAAGGCAAATCCAAAGAATCTCTCGTAAATCAAAACAATAATGTAGTCAACTAGGGGTATCATAGTCGCTCGAAGGCATAACCGTCACCTAAAGGTGAAGCTATACGACACTGGCTTACACCCGTGAAGAAATATGGTAGGTCCCATCATCCAAAGTTGAAGTTGTACGACTCTGGGTTAGACAAGAGAAGAAATATATACATAACACATCGACACTAGTCATGGCTAGTGAAGCTGTCCAACACTGGTTTCGCTAGTGAAGCTGGGAGTATGTCATAAATATATCACTGCTCCTCCACTGTGCCCTATGGCCATAGACGTATACATACTCAGGTTGTGTGTATGTGATGTATGATTACCCACTAGATAAGCACATAAAACGTATTTCAAAAACTCATACCAAGCTTAGGATTCAAAATCATAAGCAATTCTATAAACGTGATTTCCATGAATATAAATTCGTAGAAACATATTATAAATCACAATTAACTCAAGAAATGTAGAATGAATGCAAGCCTAATATTTTTATAAAAATATGCAATTTGAGAAGGGGTCCACCCATAAATATTTTGCTAGCGGGGAGCCGATCGAACTAGGAAGGACGGGATCACTTCCAACCAACGCACCTAAACACAAATAGGGACCATTTATTAAAACTCTACTAAAATGATTGAATTTGGGAAAACAGACGGCGGATTCGAATTCAACACGTCGAAAAATCTAAGGAGGGACTTCGCCTACGTGTCGCCACGGGGCGGCAGCCTGGGTCACCACGCGATGAGATGGATCGCTTGAAAATTCATCGCACCAGCCATGACAACCCCACGCACAGCTTCATGCGCGGCTAGTACACTTGTACTCACCACCCCACGATTTCTGGAATTTTTCCAGATTTTTCCTCCAACTTCAAGAGCTCGATACATGTCTAAATCGAGTGATTCAAAAGCCAAAATGTAGTTAAGAATGTGGAGAAGATATTCATACCCTTAGGAAGCCCACTGGAAATTGGAGTTGGTTGAAAATTGGCTAGAAAGTGGCCAAACGACCCTAGTTTTGAATTTCCAGAAATGAATAGTGAGTTCCTCGAGGGTTTTCCATGTTCCTACATCACCAAAACCACCTAAAAACTTACTAATCGTGAACCTAGACACGATCTACAACAATATGGACCAAGTTCGAGGCTTACCTTCGTCGGAGAAAGGAGTTGCACAGTAAAGGCTACTGTGCAAAGGAAAGAGAGGGATTGGTGGTGGTTTTGTCCCCCTTCCAAAGCTCGTCGGAGTGTTAAGGTACCTGTGATGGTAGTGATTTGAATGTGGGTGGTATGTGGGTGTTGTTCAACCAAGAGAAGAAGAGAAAGAGAAAGAGTGAGAGATGAGTGGGGAGGGAGAGTGATGATGAAGACGAAAGAAGAAGAAAAATAAGAAAATAATGAAAGAGAGATATCACGGGACACAGGACAGGGGAAGCAGATCCTCTCCTGAGCTGTTGCCAACGGAGCTTAAGGATCAATTGATCTCAGCCTTTCAAATTGATCCTGCAGCCAAGAATGGCCAATAAGCTTTCAAATTATTTCACACAAACCAAGGCAATTTTGTTTGCCTTTTACATCTCTCACGCTCCCCTATTCCCTGCTTTATCACTTATCCTTTGAAACTAATCTCCCACTTCCTACAAAATTCCCTCATCTCTTTCCTCCGAAAATTTCGAAGGAAAAAAAAAATCCAATTCCTGCATCTCTTTCCTCCAAAAATTTCGGAAGGAAAAGAAATCATCGTCTCGCTTTAGTCAATCAACGGGTTGCCACTGGTCTTCAATAATAAAGGTTAGGCTTCCATTATTGAATTTCCTTTTCATGATATTTTTGCAATTAGATTGGATTTGCTGCATGTTTATGCTGAAAAAAGAGAAGATGTTGCATTGCTTCAATAGAAAATTTGGTTTTTTTCATTGAGCTCAAGTTGTCTGAATCTTGGTATATTTTTGTGGTAGGATTAGATAGTGAATGATATAATGGATAAACCGAATGATGGTGTAGAAGGTACTTTGGAATTGAAACCTACAAAAAATATGGAGTTTGATACTGAACAAGCAGCATATGATTTCTACAACAAGTATGGTGGAATTATGGGGTTTAGTATTCGAAGAGAAAGTAGTGGCAAGAATAAAAAGGTTGGTGAACTCACTTCAAGACTGTTTACTTGTGCTAAAGAAGGGTTTCGAGCTATAGGTAAGTGAAATGATATGATTAAAAGACCAAGAGCAGAGACAAGGACTGGATGTGGTGCTCGTATGGGTGTTAGGTTGGACAGGCAGGTGAAAGTTTTATGTTTATACTTCTGTTGAACAAAATAATCATCCCCTAGTAAAGAAAGAATATGCCCATATGTTACCATCCCAACGAAAAATGACAGCCTCACAAGCTACTGAAGTAGACTTGGCTAAAGAATCTGGGATTCCACTTAGGGATATATTAAGTAGGATAAAAAAAATTATCTTGGAACTGTGAGGCAAAGAAAATGGCATATGGAGAAGTTGGAGTCCTGCTACAATACTTTTCCAAACAAATATTGGAAAACCCTTCATTCTTCTATGAACTACACTTGGACAAAGAGGAGCAAATAACAAACATGTTTTGGGCAGATGCTAAAATGATATTTGATTATAGCCATTTTGAAGATGTTGTAAGTTTTTATACAACTTATAAAGTCAATGAATTGGATCGACCATTTGCAATGTTTGTTGGCTTTAATCATCACAAGGATATCATTGTATTTGGAGCAGCTTTAATGTATGATGAGACTGCCGCTTCATTTAGTTGGTTATTTAAGACATTTTTGAAGGCAATGTCTAGCAAGTCTCAAGAACTATTTTTCCCGATCAAGATCCTATGATGGCTAAGGTTATTTTAGAAGTGATGCCTCAAACTTAGCATAGACTTTGTTTATGGCATCTGATGCAAAATGCTTGTAAAAATGTGAATACTCTGTTCAGAGGTGAGGAAGGAGTTCACAATGCTTTGACAAAAAAAAATTGACCACATTGAGGAGGAAAGTTAGTTTGTAGCTACTTAGTATTCTATGCTTGATGACTATGATGCACATGAGAATGATTGGTTGGCCACCACATTTAAGATTAGAAAGAAATGGGCATATGCTTATGTGAGATCGGCATGGTCTATAGGAATACGAAGCACACAAATCAGTGAAAGTTTTAATGCAAGACTGAAAAATTATTTGAAGTCAGATCTCAATATTGTTCAAATTTTCACAAACTTTGAGAGAGTTCTTACTAATACTAGGTACAAAGAGTGGGAAGCTGAGTATGACCTACAATTCAAAATTGCACATGTCAAATTTGATATCAAAATGTTGAAACAAGCTAGAGAAGTTTACGCGAAAGATATTTAAATTGTTTCAAGATCAATTTGAAGAATCTATTGAATTGTAAATAACAAACGATGTTGCTGATGGGGATGACTTTGTATACACGGTTGAACTAGATGATAAGTCTAAGAAGCGAAAGGGGAAAATGGAAGGTATATCTACTGTTTCTTGCAACTATAGACTATTTGAGATGAAAGGTATTTTATGCAGTCATGCTATTAAAGTCCTTTGAAAAGCCATGCTTATCAAGGAAATTCCTGAACAATATATAATGAACATGTGTAGTAAAGAACCAAAAGTTGAAAGTGTGGTAGACATGTGTGGGCGTGAGATTCAAATGGAGCCTAAATTGTAGCAAGCTTTTAGATATAGGTCATTGTGTTCTATATTCACTAGATTATCAACAAGGGCATCTGAAAATGTAAAGGCATACCAACTGGTGATTGAGCAAGCAAATAAATTGGCAAAATGGTTGAAGACCTATTGCATCTAGAAGTGAATGATGATGTGCATGAGAAAAGGCATACAAACTATAATAGCCAAATGGCCAATTGCTTCGAGAATGTTGATGTTGTCATTCCAAAAGGGCTTAAGAAGAAAGAAAAGTCTTATTGAGGAAGACAAAGAATTAGGAGTGCTTTGGCAAAAGCCTTACCAAGAAAAAAGAAGTCTGTTCAAGTACTTAAACTCATTTAATTCTTTGTCATGCCTATGTGCTTAATATATATAATTAAAGTTTAAACGTTGACATGTTTTAGGTTACAATTCCACAACATACTGGTGGTATCAATGTCTTTAGTCCTTATCCACTGCCACCCTTTCATTCATCAAAAGTGAAGTACTTTTGAATGTTTTTTAATCTTCATAGCAAGACTTGATTAGTTGACTAATATAAACTTGAAATTGGAATGTGATATACAGGTCACAGTTCACATGTTTGGCAATAATACCTATATGCCAATTCCATATCATCCTATTCAGGTTTGTTATCTATTTGCAATTTGCACTCTCTATTTGATATCTGTCATATATATATATATATATATATATATATATATATATATATATATATATATATTATTTATCTCATTATGGTTGTTGAATGAAGTTAGAACCACATAATACGCATATGCCGAACACAATGCCTTGGCTTCCTTGTGAAGAATCTGAGCTATCAAGTTCCTAACCTTTTCTTCATCAAAATATCACTGGGAATAGTCATGCTTAAATAGATGGCTATTGTTTTGGGTTTTTTGGTCATCACTGGATTTTTTTGGGTAGATTCTAGATGTGCAGCTATTGTTTTTTGGGTAGCTTCCAGATGTGCAACTATTGTTTTTGGATTTTTTGGTCATCATTGGATTTCCTGATGTGCAGCTATTATTTTTTGGGTTAGTTTAGTGAACTAAGAAATCCAAATGTATTAGGGACTCACTAGAGAATGCATGAGTTAGGGCATGTAAAGCTAGGGGTTTTTTGTAAACCATAACTTGTTATGTAAATGTCTACCTCCGTTGATTATGTAAATGTCTACCTAACGTTCATCTTTTACTTCTTGAAGTGAATATATATCACACATGTATTTCCTTAGAGCTATGTCTATTCAGATAAGAATGTCATTGATTCATTCTTCAAATAATGTGCTTCAACACAGTCAGTTACACCAAAAACGAAAAAACAAAAAAACAGAATACTTCATGGCGTTAAGGTTCTGGGCAAAAAGAACGTCATCACTAAAAAAGAATAAATTTACAAGCAAAAAATCAAAATTTCCTTGGATTTTTTTTTTGGTAAAGTAACTTTCATTCAAAGAACTAAAATATACACAAAGTCCACAATATACACAAATCCCTCATCCAAAGACCCAAACAAAAGGCATAAGCCCTGACCTAAACAAACCCTACCACAACAAGCCAAAAAAAAAACCAAAAATCCCCAACTGGAATCCACACACAACGACTGCCGAAACCCTATGAAAATTAGTCATCCATCCCCAAGGTTGCCAAAATTGCCCTAATTTGTGCACAATCCGAGTCGTCTAGATAAACTCCACACTTCCAGTCGTAGCATCATCACCCAATGAGCTTCCAGATCAAAGCTCAGCTACCAAAGAGAACAGTTCCGGCAGAAAGTGGTGGTACGAACACCCGAACCGAAGTTCTGCACACCTTCCCTTGCAGAATTGAAACTTCACCAAAGGAAATTTCACATTTGAACTGGGTATCGAGAACATGACTAAGAATGGGAGTTGAAACTGGAAGATCGGATAGATCTACATAGGGATCCAAGTCGGAAATACAAGCTATCCAGAAGGGACATATGAGATAGACCAAAGGAAAAAGAAGGATGAGGGACTGGGGTTGCCACCAACCCAAGCCACAGCTAGGATCGGTGGCAACAAAAGTGAGAAAGAACTGAAGAACCAAGCTTCAAAAATGAAGAAAACTCTCACACGCTGGAGGAAAACTCTCTCACAGAGAGAAAAAAGCTCTCACCAAAATAGGAGAGAACTTGGGCTTATTATGGTACTGTTTGGAGGAAGGATATGTAAAAGGCAAACAAAATTGCCTTGGTTTGCATGAAATAATTTGAAAGCTTCTTGGCCATTCTTGGCCACATGATCAATTTGAAAGGCTAGGATCAATTGATCCTTAGGCTTCGTTGGCAATAGATCAGGAAAAGATCTGCTTCCCTAGACAGGGACGAACACCCCAGAAAATGGGGGAGAACCTGCCACATGTCACCCTATGAGTGGTCCAAGATGGAGAAATCTCCTAATGTGAAATTACCTAAATGCCCTTGACATTCAAAAATGCGTAAAAATTTTGTTTTAGCTCCGAATTCCATTCCGTTCGTGCCTACGCATTCACATCGACGAGTGCTACATGAATAAATTAAAAGAATAATTATTACATGTCATGACACGAGAATCAACAAAAGTCAACGCTTTGTTGTTAGGGGTATTTTTGTAATTTAACTAATTAAAATGTATAACTTAAGATGGGTTGTTACATATGGAGAGTACCCAACTACTATCGACAGGTTGTTACATATTGTAGGAAAAAAGCTGCCAGGGTGAGGCATATGAGTCCCCCAACCCAGCCTAGCAAGGCCACCGCAAAGGAAGACTTAGAATAACTGGAGCTACTATGGATGCCGTACGCGCAGTGCAACCATGACCCTACCACAATATATTCAACCCAAAAACATTTAGATAGATAAAAGAAAATATATTTTTATGTCTTAAACATTGAGAAATATATCTTAATAAATGTACAAGTTTTTCTTCACTTGACAATGTACTTTTGTTTTTAAACACAACATTAAGGTGACTTTGTTTCGTGTAAGTTGCTAATGAAGACTGAAGAGCCATATTGTTGAAAACTGTTTTGGACCACGCAAGAAGACGGTCTACTAACGGCACCCGGCCGGAAGATTTATTGTATTATATTATATGCTTTAACAGCTATATTAGTTTATTTTAGATATGGTGATGCTGAAATTGTAGTCCCAATCGATGTTATTTTAGGGTTCCTCTTGACTATTTCGTTTTTAGTTAAAAAGAAAAAAAAGATATCAAACGGCATGTTAGAGTGTCATTTTTTGTCTAGATCATTAACCATGCAGCAATAAGTCCTCTGGCTCTGAGTGATAAGGAATGTATCATGAATTATTCTGTAATGACCCGTCCCTAAAAAATTATAATTTTTTTTATAATTTTAAAAAGTGAATTTATGAAAATGCCCTTCGAGGCAAATACGTTGACTTATGTTGACCGCCTTATCGTGTCACGTAAGGTTCATTTTCTTGGCGTAATCTTGTAGTACTCGTCGCTACGAACACGTACGCGCAAACGAAACGTGATTTAGAGTTATAACGAATGAGATATTAACGTTTAAAGTCGGAGGCATTTTAGTAAATGGAATATTTTCTGGAAGGCTCCAGATTTTTGTGGCCCAGATTAAAGGAAAGAAAAGATGGGCGATGGAGATGGAAGATAAAGGAGAGAAATAAGGTAGAAGTGAAGGCCAATCGGGAGAGGAGAGAGGAGAGAATCAACCAATGGGAGAGGGAAGAAAGGAAATAAAGGAGAGAATGGGAAAAGGAGAGGAACCCGCCGGGTTCCCCTTGACCCGTACCCAACCCGATGGCACCCATGTTTTCCAACGCCATTCAGGCTAATTTTTCTGGCGAATCACGCCGCGCCACCACCTATAATCAACTCCACAACCCTTCTTCTTCAAGTTCCACCTCAAACCTGACGGTTTTGGTCTTGGTTTCGTGGGAATGGCACCGGTGGCACCGTGGCATTCTTGGTGGCAATCCGCCAATTTTTGAAGCAAATTCCTTTGATGTCTACCACCATTAGACTCTCCTTGAACCCAGGAACAAACCCCAACCAACCATAGAGGCGGTGGAGCACCGGAGGAGTCGAATCAAAGCACACCCAAATCTAGGGTTCCGACAGGTTTTAGTGAAATTGGAGCTTTTCCTGGCCAAATTGGCTTTGGCCGCAGGTATAAAAGTTGTTCCTCTCATCGAGATATTCATTCTTGTAAAATTTGAGAATTTTTGGAGTTGTTGGATTTTCTTGCAGGTCGGGGCGGCAAACCGCCATGCGCGGCGGTGCGTGGAGGAAAAGCCAAAAGTTCCACGACGTGCCGAATCCAAATTGGCCATCCATTTTCCCAAATTCTAATGTTTTAATAGAGTTTTAATCAAAGGTTCCTAATTGTGTTTAGGCGCGTTGGCAGGAAGTGATCATATTCTCGATAGTTCGAGCGGTTTTCGAGCAATGGAAAACTAGTGAGTGGACCCCTTCTTAACTATATATTTTTATAAACTATTAACCTAGCATGCATTTCATAATACATGCATTGATATGCTTTATTTTATGTTTTCCAAATTTTTATAATTATGATTTATTCAAATTACGTCTTACTAAAGAGTATGAATTATTGGATTTGCATATATTAATTTCTATGGTTTTCATATATAATTTATATTACGGATTTACAAATATGGTGGATTTACGGATATGGATTTATTATGGTTATGAAGATGGTTCGAGCTTTGATACGAGTTTTGAGTTATGTTTCCGATATTTACCTAGTAGGTTATCATACGGCACATCCGCACACCACGGGTATTGTCTATCCGCACACCACAATATTTACATAATTAAACTTTGATTCATATTGTTCATAGAGAAACATCTTATCAACGATAAATAAGCATTGCGTAATTGCTTAAATCACAAGAAAAAAAAAAGAACCAGATAAACAATTCAAGACACCGTTTAGAAATTTGCAACAAGATTTAAAGCAGTCCTACATTATAATTTATATGTTAGCAAAAAAACTGTATGTGTTAGAATCAAGAACGATCTGTCGGATCGAAGATATTGCACCCAACAGTCCTAGCGCAGAAAATGTTAAGGCAACGATTGTGTTTCCCCAGAAAAGTAAGCTGTACTTGGAGGGCTTGAACACAACATTGTAGAACACCGTTGGCAAAACGAAGTCCAGAGGAATGCATCCAAATGCTCCAATCAAAGCGTTGATGTCGCCAAAGAATGGAAACATAGCTGCAACAGTTGTGGCTATGACCACGGACAGAGATCGATAAACCAACCTTGGCACTACATTGCGAACAGAGAATTGATCAACCTTTGCGTTCACAAACTTGCGTTCAAGTACTTCATTTGTAACTTGTAAATTAACCTGCAGAACATTGCGAACAGAGAATTGATCAACCTTTGCGTTCACAAACTTGCGTTCAAAGTACATCATTTGTTACTTGTAAATTAACTTGCAGAACCAATAAAGTTTTGTGTCATCCACTGAATGTATTCATTACGATTCATTTCTTGGTGTTGTGAAGCGGATTAGAAGACTTACCACACTAACAGCTGATACTTGCAAGAAGGTGAAAACATTGGTCATCAAGAGAACCCAAGTTGGCAACAAAGGCTTTCCGTCAACTAAAAAATTGAGCAGAACTGTTCCTTCGGCCTGATTTCCGAACGCCCAATAACCCGAGATACCAACACTGAAAAATGTCGAAATTACAACAGCATAGCATACGCATAGTCCTTTGAACATTTTTCCTTTAACTGGAGGAGCTATTGTTGCCTGCAAACATATAACTTACCCCATTAAGTGATAATTTACTGATTCTGCTGAACAATTAATGTTTGACCTCTATCTTTTATCACTGCATAAGATCAAACGCAAACAATAGGAAAACCTGTATTTCAGGAATAATGCCATTTCCATACGAGGTAGCGATGATTGAAATAGCGTTGAAGGATCCAAAAACACGATTCTGTCCGCTTCCATTTAAAGAGTAGTCCTTCCTAGGAGCATTCGCCGAATTTCCTATGAGCATGGAAGTTAATTAATTAAACTAGTCACGAATACACATTCATAATAATGTAAAGAAATTTGTTTCGTGATATCTTACCAACGTATACGGAACCAGCTGTGGCACAGATGCTGTATGCAAGACAAAGGATTAGAGAGATAAGGTTGATATGCCTCAAGGAGTGGAAGGATGGAATTTGTGCCAACACCAGCATCACGACACCAAATATAATTACAAATTGGTAGAGTTGCATGGCTTCTGGTCTTGGACTAGAAAGCAAATATATATACT
This sequence comes from Malus domestica, assembly GCF_042453785.1. NCBI lineage: Eukaryota > Viridiplantae > Streptophyta > Magnoliopsida > Rosales > Rosaceae > Malus > Malus domestica. The sequence goes on along the minus strand of NC_091667.1, from coordinate 6,696,038 downwards.
TGCAGAAGAAGAATTATATGTGGGAAAAACAGAAGAAAAATTAAAATTCAGTAAACATCCCCAATAATCAGCGAACAAACTTGATAATTCTTTTAAGTTTTATAATTCAGCGTTCTAGTAAAAGATCACAAAACAAAAGTTCGAAAAGAATGCGGGTTAGGGGAAATGTTGACGGAAATATTAGACTGATGATCACCTTAAGGCTCTGCCCTCCCACAAGAATGCAAGCTATAACTGCACCATAGCACAAGCCAAATTGAATTGGACCAACAAAGTATCTTCCCCACCCTGGTCCTGTAAAATTAGACCATGCATGCTCATATCATATTTCTTTTTTTTCAATGTCAATAATAATTTTGCCTCAAATCACAGGAAAATCTAAATTTAAGAGGAATCTCAAGGGGAAGAGGGCAGCTATACACAGTACAGTACTCACCCAAAATATCTTTGGCCATGTCACGGAATCGGAGCTGGCGCATGCCAAGCTGTTCATGGTGCTCTAAAACCAAGGACAGAAGGTTGTAGGAGTAGAACGTTACACAAGCTGAAATGGTGAGGCATAAAGCCCCAGCAAACCAACCCATCAAGGAAAGTGCATAGGGAAGACTTAAAAGTGCAGGAGCTACAATTGTAGTTGTCAGGTGATATCCACAATGCAACCATGACCCTACATACATATCATCACCGTCATCGTCGTCATCATCATCATCATCCTCAATTAAACTCTTCAATTTAACAATAGATACAAACCTCTCCCTCTCACCTCCGGCCATTTCACGACAAATCTTAGGTACAAACCTCTTCCTCTCACCTCTACCTTCGTTTTCATAGGTCGATCATAGCCTAGATTTACATGTTGACGTCGACTGGAGCTCAGGAGGCTCCGACCTTTGTTCCCGACGAGAAACGGGTTGGTTGACCCACACCCTTTAGCCCAAGACCTAAAGGCTTCGGCCCACTGAGCAACCCAAACCCAAATCCTTTAGGGTCGGGCTTACAAGCCCAAGGCCCTTGAAACTTGGCCCTTCAGGCCGCGCCAACCCGGGCCTCCAACTCGTTGGAACCCAGCCCACTAAACCTTTGGGTCGGCCTATCAAGCCTAGGCCCGTTGAACCCAAAACCCTTCAGACCCCAGGCCTTCGGCCCAAGGAACCCAAACCTAAGCCTAGGCCCAAACCCAATCCAAACCCTAAGCCCAGCTGCACGTGAGTCTGCGCATGAGTGCCTGCCGATGTCGGCACGTGGAGTACACACGCCATCATCCACAGTGGCGTCGACAACGCACGTCGGCGCGTGAGGGCGTGTGGGGTGGTGCGTGGGGGTACCCGAGGTCCCCCATTATGTTTTTCGACGTCATGAATCTGTTTATGACGATCGTTTTAAGAAATTCAATTGTTTGAGTATAATTTTATTAATTGGATCCTTTATGTGCTTAGGTGCAATTATTAGCGGTGTTTTCGTCCAACCTATTTTGTACGGCTCTTCGACGACGGAGTAAATGTGAGTGGACCTTTTCTAAACTGCATGTTTTAATAGTAGAAATGCATACATGAAAAACATGATTAAATGGTTACGTTTTATGAAACGTTTCATGAGTAAATTAGATTTACACCTTATGATTATCATGCTTTACTGAGAATATTTTGGAATACCATACTTTATGAAATTATGTTGTTTGTAGCATATATGATGGATGACTATATACTATTTATGAATATGTTTTTACACTTCTTTGTAGTATATATGATGGATGACTGTGCTATGAAGATGTTTTGAGATATACGTACCTATGCTTGGAAAGATTATATTCAATGTTTTGTGCGCATCTAGTGATCACTGTTCTACCTACGGGCAACGATACTTATATTGGCTTCGGTTGGGTAATGTAGGGGCTTACGGGTAAGGAGATATTATATTGGCCTGCAGGTCGGGTGGTGTAGGGGCCTACGGGTCGAATGAAGATATATATATTTGGCCTACGGGTCGGGTGATGTAGGGGCCTTCGGGTCGATTATGATACCAGCACACTATACTATATATGTTTTATGAAAAGTTTTATGGCATGCTAGGGTTTTTCGGAAAACCTATTACATATTATGCTATTGAGTTTTCATAAAACTTTGGGGGTTAGTACGTTATTGAATAATTGTTTCAGTATTATATATATATATATATATATCAATTTGATCTACTTATGTTTGTTTTGCATCCCCTCAGGACATAGGAACTAGGCATACGATCCGAGCCACGAGGCATTCCCCTACTAATGATATCTTATCATCCTCTCTGCTTCGCATATATTGTAATAGCACGTCTCTATTTTACAAGGTTCTACAAAACACTAGGCGCTAGTCGGGCGGCGGGCAGGGGCCTAGCGCCTAGGCGGATTTATATAAATTTATTATATATCTTGTAAATACGTGCTTATTTACACTTAAAAAAAACTATACTTGTATGGATTATAGAAAAATAATAAAATGCAAAAATAGAAGTAGAAGAATACACAAAATACATTCATCCCACAATTGATTAAATTTGTAGTCAATCCATCATTTAAAATTTCATAAGATTGTAAGCATATATAAATGGGCTGGCCCAGCCCAGCCCAGCCTAACCCAACCCACCCCACACTTTATTTTCTTTTTCTACTCATGTCTTCTGCCGCATCAGCTTTGTTTCTCTATTATTGTAGTCAACTTTCTACTTTTTGGTTTTCTCTATTATTGTAGTCACCTCTCTCTCTACTTTTTGGTAAACAACTCTCTCTCTCTCTCTCTTCTTGCAGTCAGCTTTGTTTCCATCGCCTCCTCTCTGTCTTTTGGCGCTGCTTCTTCTTCTCTCATATCTCCCATCATCTCCAAAAGCTACTTCAAACCCCTAACCTTCAACCCAAAAACCCGAAAGAATTCCAAAAAACCCAACTATCAAGCAACATCGACGCGACTCCGACGAGATTTTCAGTCGCCCTCTTTCTTCTCGCTAGATCGCAGCAGAACGGAGAACCACCGAGGCTCCGACGAGGCCGCCTAGACAGCCGCCTAGATACCGCCTAGGCGGCCGACTAACCCGTACCCAATTTTATGAACGATTTGGCATTAATCCCGGTGGCACTCCACCGCCCAGCGCCTAGGCGCCACCTAGGGCGTTTTTTAGAACACTTCTATTTTACCTTACGCTTGTACTCTGGATTAGTTGTATGCCCTGAACATGTCATGCATTATCATTATATTCATTGTTGGCAGTTGAATATTATTATGGTATTTTGTAGGACTTATATTTGCATATTACTTTGCGTAGTAACTCGCAAAATTTATATGCATGTTTCACATGTTCTCGGCATATGCATTTATTAAATGGATTTTCGTCACCCTTGAGTGTCGGCCAGCACGTGGCCATCCCGATGTCTCTCGGACATTGGGATTGGGGCGTGTCAGGTACCCTCTCGTTGTCTATAAAATTATAAACGTGTTTGCAGTCGAACCATTTCATTCATTCCAATTCACTTCCATAGAGAGAGGGAGAATCATATTTCTGTGTGATCACTAGATATCTTAATTCCTTCGTATGACACAAAGAGAGAATCAATACCTCTAGATTTGAGCACAAATAAAGCTCCAGCATCAAGCTCCTTTGAAATGTTGGCTTCTTCATCTTCCTTATTTTCTGCTGATAAATCAGTATTTGAACTGGGAAGAATTGACTCCATAGCTCTCTAGCTATCAGGTTATTTTGGTCTACGTTTGGATAAACAATATCGCTGCAACACGATCTTAATATAATTGACAACCAAATATTTTCCCCGATTTGGAAAAATAAATGGTAAGCAAGATAAACACTTTGGATAAAGCAAGACAAACACTTTGCTTGTTTATAAGTCACTGTCGTCTTTTAGCAAAGAAAATATATTACAGTTGAAAAACTGAACACTTACATATTTGTTTAGCTATTTGATGACTACAGTTCAACAAGGGCGGCTTCACTCTAGTCTCAGATTTGACAAAGAAGGCAATGGATTTGACTAGCATCCCACAATAATCATTGGTAGATTTAAACAATCATTTTCCTATCATCCAAATGCATTTTTTCCCATGTATTTTTTTGTTTCGAACTTTCGAGGACGTGATGACTCCATTTAACAACCACGTCTAATTGAATTTCATGAATGGCGAGTTCAATATATATACACTCTCTCTTAGCCATTGTCTGATTTTTTTATCACATAATTCTCGTATCCACTTTAGATATCTTGTTAAAGAAAAGACTACATATGTTGATGATGGATGATTATTTATATATACAGTTACAAATGCATTAGGACTATTGAGTCGTGATTGATCTAAACAGATTTTTAGGTCAAATTATATTGGATTGCGACTGCAGAGACCTTCCAGGATAATCTGCATGTAGATTATCTCCAACTTCTTCCTTGAAATAGTTGGAGCCCATCAGGTGTTCAATGCCATCTGATATGTCTATGTCAATGTATGCAGACAAGTCAGATTCATCATCTGATGATTCCCATGACAACTCTGATTTTTTTGCAAGCATCAATCTCCTCAGTTTTTGTAGCATATCGTAGTTTAGCCTTTCGTAGTCCCTGAAAATTTGAAATAGTACCTTTTCACCTGTATATCTAACAAGCATATATATATATGTGTGTGTGTGTAAAATAACGAAGGGAATATCTTTTGCTGAAGTAACTTTCTTCTATTGATACAAAAAAAGTTATACAAAGAGGAACTCTTGACAAAGAAGTAATCTAGCCTACATTCGAGGTTTACAAATCAATTACAAACAAATTACAAATTCGTTTACCAAATTAAGCCAAGATATCCGGAATGGTATCGTTGATTTTTTTCCCAAACTAAGCCAAGATATCAGGAATGATATCATTGACTTCTCAAAACTCCCCCTCAAGTTGAAGAGTGGATGTTGAGAACTCCCAACTTGTGTATAATCCTTGAGAAAGTTTCCTTCCAATGCTTTTGTGAATACATCTGTAAGTTGGTGTGAAGAGGGAGCATACCTTGTGACAACTGAACCATCATGTATCTTATCCCAAATAAAGTGGCAATCTGTCTGGTTCGCTCATGACTATTTCGTTGTCAGTTAAAAAATAAAAATTGAAAAACAATAGTTATCGAACAGCCTGTTAGAGTATCTCATTTTTACTCTAGGTCATTAACTTTGCCGCAACGTGTCCTCTGGCTCTGAGGATAAGGAATGTATCATGAACTAATCAACCAACTTGCAAGTAATAAAAATTGGCATGGAAGACTTTGTTTCAGCTAGCTAGCTTAATTAGTTTGACTACTTAGGTTGCAGATTAGCTTCTGTGATCGCAGTCAGTTGATTAATTTTCAAGTACCCCCTTCTTCAAACCTAATTAAACTTTGATTCATAATGTTCATAGAGAAACATCTGATCAACGATAAATAATAAGTAATGCATAATTGCTTAAATCATGAGATAAAAAGAAAAGAAGCAGATAACAGTTCAAAATGCCGTTTACAAACTTGCGACAAGATTTTGAAGCAGTCCTACATTATAGTTTAAATGTTAGCAAAAAAACTGTACGTGTTAGAATCAAGAACAATCTGTCGGATTGAAGATATTGCACCCAACAGTCCTAGCGCAGAAAAGGTTGTGGCAATGATTGTGTTTCCCCAGAAAAGTAAGCTGTACTTGGAGGGCTTGAACACAACATTGTAGAACACCATTGGCAAAATGAAGTCCAGAGGAATGCATCCAAATGCTCCAATCAGAGCGTTGATGTCGCCAAAGAATGGAAACATAGCTGCAACAGTTGTGGCTATGACCACAGACAGAGATCGATAAACCAACCTTGGCACAACATTGCGAACAGAGAATTGATCAACCTTTGCATTTGCAAACTTGCGTTCAAGTACTTCATTTGTTGGTTGTAAGTAAACCTGCAGAACCGATCAAGTTTTGTATCATCCACTGAATGTAGTCTTTACGATTCATTCTTGGTGTTGTGAAGCGGATTAGAAGACTTACCACACTAACAGCTGATACTTGCAAGAAGGTGAAAACATTAGTCATCAATAGAACCCAAGTTGGCAACAGAGGCTTTCCATCAACTAAAAAATTGAGCAGAATTGTTCCTTTGGCCTGATTTCCAAACGCCCAATAACCCGAGATACCAACACTGAAAAATGTCGAAAGTACAACAGCATAGCATACGCATAATCCTTTGAACATTTTTCCTTTAACTGGAGGAGCTATTGTTGCCTGCAAACATATAAATTGCCCCATTAAGTGAGAATTTACTGATTCTGCTGAACAATGTTTGACCTCTATCTTTTATCACTGCATAAGATCAAAAGCAAACAATAAATTTGAAATAATAGGATTCCGTTGTCTTTTTTTTTTCTTTTCCGCTTTTCCCTCAAGTAATAAAGCAATTGGAAAACCTGTATTTCTGGAATAATGCCATTTCCATAAGTGGTTGCGATGATTGAAATAGCGTTGAAGGATCCAAAAACACGATTCTGTCCACTTCCATTTAAAGAGTAATCCTTCCTAGGAGCATTAGTCGAATTTCCTATGAGCATGGAAGTCAATTAATTAAACTGATCACAAGTTATACATTCCTAATAATGTAAAGAAATTATTTTGTGATTTCTTACCGATATATACGGAACCAGCTGTGGCACAGATGCTATATGCAAGACAAAGGATTAGAGAGACAAGGTTGATATGCCTCAAGGAGTGGAAGGATGGAATTTGTGCCAACACCAGCATCAGGACACCAAAAATAATAACAAATTGGTAGAGTTGCATGGCTTCTGGTCTTGAACTAGAAAGCAAATATATATACTTGTAGAAGAAGAATTATATGTGGGAAAAGCAAAAGAAAATTAAAATTCAGTAAACATCCCAAATAATCTGCAAACAAACTACTACTTCAATTGTTTGGCAAGCTACTGCTGCTTGACATACCTTCCAGACTTCAAAGAAATTAAAATTAAACTTGATAAATTTTAAGTTCATAATTCAGTGTTCTTGTAGAAGATCACAAAACAAAAGTTTGAAAAAATGCGGGGTAGGGGAAATTTCGACAGAAATATTAAATTGATTATCACCTTAAGGCTCTGCCCTCCCAGAAGAATGCAAGCTATAACTGCACCATAGCACAAGCCAAATTGAATTGGACCAACAAAGTATCTTCCCCACCCTGGTCCTGTAAAATTAGACCATGCATGCTCATATCATTTTTCTTTCTTGCAATGTTAATAATTTTGCCTCAAATCACAGGACAATTTACATTTAAGAGGAATCTCAAGGGGAAGAGGGCAGCTATAAACAGTACTCACCCAAAATATCTCTGGCCATGTCTCGGAATCGAAGCTGGCGCATGCCAAGCTGGTCATGGTGTTCTAAAACCAAGGACAGAAGGTTGTAGGAGTAGAACGTTACAAGAGCTGAAACGGTGAGGCATAAAGCCCCAGCAAACCAACCCATCAAGGAAAGTGCATAGGGAAGACTTAGAAGGGCAGGGGCTACAATTGAAGTTGTCAGGTGATATCCACAATGCAACCATGACCCTACATACATATCATCGTCGTCGTCGTCATCATCATCATCATCAATTAAACTCTTCAATTTAACAACAGACTAGAGCTCACTGATCTTGATTCTTGACACACTTTAATTTCATTTTTTGACTAAATGATATATGAACTACTCAGTCTAGGGAAAAGTTTATTCGAACTTGGGTGCTGCCTTAGCTGACTGCCTAACAGAAGCCTATGATGAACGAATAAGTGATCCATGTGATGGGGCTTTCACATGGAAAGACACGCCTATCTGCCAGGAGGCGTGACTCTAGGAAAAGGGGCTTCGGTTCTAGTGAAGAGATATATGTCGCTTCACATGTGAAGTGATATAATGAGTGTATAATAAGGTACACCCCTTGGATCAAGGGTTGCACCTCTTTTAAAGGTTTCAACAATTCAACAAGGGTCTTGTTTTATGGTACCCTCTCGTTGTCTATAAATAAGTTTGCAGTCAAACCATTTCCTTCATTTCAATTCACTTCCATAGAGAGAGAGAGAGAATAAACAGTCTAACATCACTACAGATCTTAATTCCTTCATATGACACAAAGAGAGAATCAATACCTCTGGATTTGAGCACAAATAAAGCTCCAGCATCAAGCTCCTTTGAAATGTTGACTTCTTCATCTTCCTTATTTTCTGCTGATAAATCAGTATTTGAACTGGGAAGAACTGACTCCATAGCTCTCTAGCTATCAGAATATTTTGGTCTGCCCTTGGATTAACAATATTGCTGCAACATGAACTTTCATATAATTGACAACCATATATTCCTTCGCTTCACAGAAAATTGGAAAAGGAAATGGTTTTGTTAATTTGTGAAGATATAGACAAAGCAAGAAAAACACTTTGACTTGTTTATAAGCCACTGTCGTCTTTTAGCAAAGAAAAATAAATTAAAGTGGAAAAACTGATTTGACAAAGAAGGCAATGGATTTAATTAGGGTCCCACAATAATTAAAAGGAAATGTTATTGGCACTTGAAACTATCATTTTGCTATCTTGTAAATGTTGAGAATCAATCTCACATTGATTGGGAGGAGGGACCTTGCATGTGCGTATAAGTAATTGAGTTATTCTCCATATTGTCGATTGGTTTTATGGTGAAATCTCAAATTTTTTATGGTATCAGAGTAGGCTGCCAATGTGTAAAGGCCAACGGCCACACGTACTTCATGTCACCTGATTTGTATTGTCCACATATTAAACTTGAAAATTCACCACACATGAGTGACCGTGTTGAGGATGAACTGACATCGATGGCAAGAGGGACCTAAACTTCTTCAGCAAACGTATTTTGTCGCATATACTTTTTGTTTGGAGGATGTGATAACTTTTTTGAAGTACTCCATTTTACAATCACGTAATCCTACAATCTAATTGTTGGTTATTTTAAATATTTTAATAATATTTTATTTTAAAGCTTCAAAACTTATTATTTATTTTATTTTATTTATTTATAATATTTAAGAGTTGTGTTTTATTTGAAAAATCATATTCCTTTTTAAAAGGGTATGAGGAGTTCTTTAAATATGAAACCTCATACAGAAAACAGAAGACGCTTAAAAGACTTTTCTGTCTCCCTCAATTCTCACATCTCTGTCATTCTATTTACATTCCTACTTCATAATTCTTGGGCAATTGATCACTACTTGGCAATCCCGTCTGCCGTTGACGTGCATATCGGATCAAACATCCTGTGAGGCTTTGGGTTGTATCTTGGAGTTGTAGGCATCGCCATAACCTGCACGTAGGGAGGCGTCTACGGCTTTAGGGCAGCGACATCGCGCCTCTCTTTGGTTCACAGGCCAGATTTTCTTATTCTTTTTTTCCCAATTTAAATTTCATAAGTTTGATAGTGATTATACATTTGATTTGATATATTTGATCATATAAATAATTGGTATATTTCTGCAATACATTTCACAATCTAAAACCGTATAAGTGTGATAATATAATTGCAAACTTTACATTCTGTTTCACAGTGCATTGAAAGCCCCCAATAATTATAGTGTTCAAGTCGTTCAACTTTCAGGGAATGCATAATTGCCTCTTTGCATTTTTATTTATTTATTATTATTCGGTCTTGTTGTTGAAAGCGTAGAAAGGCTAATATTGCCCTTCTTTATTTTATTATTATTTTTCTTTTTTCAACTTTCTGCAGTTTTTTATTATTATTATTTTTTTCGGTCAGTACCCAAACACTTAAAAAACTGATTTGCCTGCCATCTGATTTCTGAGTTGATCATCTAGGTATAGATGTGATTTGCATGTCATCTGTGTTATGAGAAAACTGTCATCAATTTAAAGCACAATTGAATTGTTTTTAATTATAAATTCTTAGAATAGACGTGATTTGTGATTTGCCTGTCATCTGTGTTCTGAGAAAACTGTCATCAATTTAAAGTACAATTGAATTGTTTTTAATTATAAATTCTTAGAATAGACGTGATTTGACTACAATTGCATCAGTGCCGTGATTGTTACAATTTGTGTGTGATTATTCAGTACCAAGTACTTGCATCTTTTTATGCTTTAATTACATATGTGCGTGATTATTACAATGTGACTACAATTGCATACAGATATATGTTAATTGCTTTATGCTTTAATTAAATTTGTGCATGATTATTATTATTAATTAATTTGTGGTTATTATACAGTAGTATAGTTTATCCTATACTTGTTAAAAAAAAAAAAATTTAGTGACAATTTGTTTTAATCTCTACAGTATTATAGCAATCTTATATCTCTCTCACTTGTTATTAGTCAGAATTACATAACAAATGGCAAGCCTAGAAGAAGCCAATAGTGTTAAGCCTGAAAAATTTAGTGGCCATAATTTCCGTAGGTGGCAAAAACAAGTGAAATATTGGTTAACTGTCTTAGGACTTGTATCCGCACTTGAAGAATCTCAATCACACAAGGATTCCTCTTCTAAAGAGTCATCTTCTAAACTAACCCCTGAACTCATAGAATACCATTGTCACAATAAAATCTTAAGTGCCCTTTCTGATCATCTATATGATGTGTATCATGCTACTACATCCACCGCCAAAGAACTTTGGGAAACTTTAGAAGCGGAATATGGAATTGTAGATGCTGGGATGGATAGGTTCACAGTCTCAAACTTCAATGATTATAAGATGGTAAATAATAAGTCTGTGGGGGAACAAATACATGAGTATCAAGAGCTATTAAGAGGTGTTGAAAAGAAAGGAACGAAGTTTAGTGAGGACTTTAAAGTCTCCTGCCTTATTGATAAATTGCCTCAATCTTGGAATGACTTTGCTAGAACCTTAAGGCATAAACAAGGAGAATTTACTTTGGTTCAAGTCATAAATTCAATTAGGATCGAAGAGAAGCATAGGTCAAGCCAAAAAAAGGAAACCGAAAGACAAACAACTGTGAACTTAGTTGAGAATGACACCAACAAATATGGAAAAAACAAAACCAAGTTCACCATAAATAATAAGAGGAATTTCAAACCTAGAAGAACAAATTTTAAATTCAAATCACCCAACCAAAATAAGAACTTTCACAAGACTAAGGATCAAGGGAGAGAGAAGGGGGTTTGCTTCGTTTGCGGAAGAACCAATCATAAGGCTAAAGATTGCTTCTACAAGAAGACTGAGGAGAACAAGTATAAGTCAAATCATAATGGTCCAAAAGCCCAAGTGAATATGCTGATGGAGCAACAATCTTCTCAAATACATTTTAAGTATGATTCCTTTGTCAATTTTACTTATGAAAATAAGGATTGGTGGGTAGATTCTGGAGCTAATGTACATGTCTGTTTTGATCGTCAATTTTTTAAAACCTATCAGAAATCGGGTGGAGGACATGTAACTCTAGGAAATGACTCAATGTCGCAAGTGCTTGGAATTGGAGACATTGAACTAAAGATGACATCTGGAAAGGTCTTAACTTTGAAGGACGTGCGACATGTACCTGATATTAGAAGAAATTTAATTAGTGGATCATGCTTAGTAAAGCAAGGCTACAAAGTTGTAATGGAATCAAATAAGGTTGTAATAACCAAGAATAATGTATTTATTGGAAAAGGTTTTATCTGTGAAGGATTATTTAAGTTAAGTGTTTCTTCCGAGTGCAATAATATTCCAAAAGTTCTTAATGTTGAATCTAGTAATGTTTGGCATGGACGTTTGGGACATGTAAACTTGTTCAAAATTAAGAAAATGATGGATTTGGATCTCGTCCCAAAGTCAAACATGAATCTCAAGCATAAGTGTGAAATTTGTGTACAAGCAAAACAACCCAAGAAACCTTTTAAGTCTGTCGAGAGAAATACACAAATTTTAGAGCTTATACATAGTGATGTTTGTGACTCAAATAGATTACCTACTAGAGCTGGTAATAAGTATTTTGTCACATTTATAGATGATTGTTCAAAGTATTGTTATATTTATTTGATAAAGACCAAGGATGAAGTATTTGGTAAATTCAAGATTTACAAGACAGAAGTGGAAAATCAATTAGAGAAAAGGATAAAGAGACTAAGGTCTGATAGAGGTGGTGAGTACACTCTTACCGATCTTAGTGTTTTTTGTGAAGAGCATGGTATTATACATGAAGTAACAACACCATATTCTCCACAATCAAATGGCGTTGCAGAAAGGAAGAATAGGACCTTATTGGACATGGTGAATGCAATGTTTTTGAGTTCTGGATTACCGGAAAATTTGTGGGGGGGAGCCATTTTGACTGCATGTTTTATATTAAATAGAGTAATCATTAAAGACAACACTACTACTCCATATGAGACTTGGAAAAAGAGAAAACCAAATCTCCAAGTCTTGAAAGTGTGGGGGTGTTTGGCTAAAGTTGCAATCCCAGAACCTAAGAGAAAGAAGATAGGACCTAAAACTGTGGATACTGTTTTCTTAGGTTATGCTCATAATAGTAGTGTCAATAGATTTCTAGTCATCAACTCTGAAATAAATGAAATTTCGAATAACACTATATTGGAGTCTAGGGATGCAACATATTTTGAAGACATATTTCCTTTTAAGACTAGAATGCAAAAACATGTGGTAAATAAATCATGCACTAGTACTGACAAAGCCTCTACAAGTATTAGCCATCAAGTTACAAACGAAGAAGAACCTCTAGCTGAACTTAGAAGGAGTAAGAGACCTAGAGTGGAGAAGAACTTTGGTGATGATTTTTATACTTTTCTAATTGAAGGTGATCCAACAACATATAAGGAAGCCATGATCTCCGTCGATGCTCCATTTTGGAAAGAAGCTATAAATAGTGAAGTTGAGTCTATTTTACAAAACAACACTTGGGAGTTAACGGATTTACCACCCGGTACTTTACCAATTGGTTGTAAGTGGGTATTTAGGAAGAAACTGAAGCCTGATGGAAGTATAGACAAGTACAAAGCTAGGCTAGTAGCCAAGGGATTCACTCAAAAGAAAGGAATTGATTATTTTGACACTTACTCTCCTGTGTCTAGGATTACCACAATTAGGATCCTCATAGCATTAGCTTCTATACATAATTTAGTAGTACATCAAATGGATGTTAAAACAGCATTTTTGAATGGAGACTTAGATGAAGAAATTTACATGGAGTAACCCGAAGGATTTATAGTGAAAGGCCAAGAACATAAAGTGTGTAAGTTGGTTAAATCGCTATATGGACTCAAGCAAGCTCCTAAGCAATGGCATGAGAAGTTTGATAAAGTCATTCTAGAATATGATTTTGAAATTAATGAGCATGAAAAGTGTGTCTACTATAAGGAATGCAATGGACAGTGTGTTATTTTATGTCTTTACGTTGATGATATATTACTATTTGGAACAAGTCTGGAAATTGTGAAAGATGTAAAGTCTTATCTATCAAAGAGATTTGATATGAAGGATCTAGGAGAAGCCAATATTATTTTGGGAATGAAAGTAGAAAGAACACAAGCAGGTTTTATTATAAACCAAGCTAGTTCAATTGAGAAAATGCTTAAGAAGTTCAATTTTTTTCAATTGCAATCCTGTATCGACACCATATGAACCAAATGTGTGCTTACTTAAAAGTAGTGGTGAACCCGTGTGTCAATTCGAGTATTCTCAAATGATTGGGTCTTTGATGTATATAGCAAATAAAACTAGACCCGATATAGCTTATGCGGTTGGAAGGCTAAGTAGATACACTCATAATCCAAGTAAAGAACACTGGAATGCTTTAAGGCGAGTGTTTAAGTATCTAAGAGGAACTATGGATTATTCTATACACTATAAAGGATTTCCTTATGTAGTAGAAGGGTATAGTGATGCAAATTGGATCACTGATAGCTCCGAAGTGAAATCCACTTCAGGTTATGTATTTTTATTGGGAGGAGCAGCTATATCTTGGGGATCTAAGAAACAAACAATAATTTCTAGAAGTACAATGGAATCTGAACTCATAGCTCTTGATACTGCATGTATAGAGGCTGAATGGATTAAGAATTTTTTGCTTGATATTCCATTGGTGAGCAAGCCTATACCTGCCATTTCCATACATTGTGATAATAAGGCTGTGATAGATTTAGTGAGGCCGACACATACAAATAAGAAATTAAATAGACATATTAATGTTAGATACAAATCTGTGAGAAGCCTATTAAATAAAGAAGTTATTTCTTTGGACTATGTGAAGTCAGAAAAGAACATTGCCGATCAATTGACCAAAGGTCTATCTAGGAATGGAGTCCTAGATTTGTCGAGGGGGATGTGCTTAAACCCATAAGGAAGTCACCTAGGGAAGAAACCCAACCTTTGTGATTGGAGATCCCATGAAGAAGGTTCAATGGGTAGAAACAATCCATAATGTGTGACTTATATTCCAGCACTCTAAAATAGGAGATTTGAAATAAAATCCCCTGCTCATCCCTATGACATTTGTGCTGATGATATGTGATGTTAAGGAAAGACATTGTCTTGAATGAGTTCCAAGGCGGGCAATCTCCCGCAGAGTATAGGTCACATGTACTCTTGGAGGACTCACCTAAGTGAGAGTAGTTGTGAGGCCGCGACTATGAGAATTGGGTTGTTCTCTAAAAACACTCATGAGAATCAAGATTAAGCACATGGCTATTAATAGTGCTAACCCACGCTAAGTTTTTTATCAATACTATGTGTGTCATATGTTGTAATCTGAATTAGAGGAATCTAGTTCAAGACTTAGTTCACTATGATTCCTTCAGATGAAAACTATGAATACCAAGTGTAGGTTCAAGTCCAAAAGACACCTACACCCATTGCATGGTATGCAAATTGCCCAAACTTCCGTTTCTTCAATTGTGTCTATTTTATTCCTCATAAAGTTTTGAATCTTGTGGGGGATTGTTGGTTATTTTAAATATTTTAATAATATTTTATTTTAAAGCTTCAAAACTTATTATTTATTTTATTTTATTTATTTATAATATTTAAGAGTTGTGTTTTATTTGAAAAGTCATATTCCTTTTTAAAAGGGTATGAGGAGTTCTTTAAATATGAAACCTCATACAAAAAACAGAAGACGCTTAAAAAACTTTTCTGTCTCCCTCAATTCTCACATCTCTGTCATTCTATTTACATTCCTACTTCATAATTCTTGGGCAATTGATCACTACTTGGCAATCCCGTCTGCCGTTGACGTGCATATCGGATCAGACATCTTGTGAGGCTTTGGGTTGTATCTTGGAGTTGTAGGCACCGCCATAACCTGCACGTAGGGAGGCGTCTACGGCTTTAGGGCAGCGACATCGCGCCTCTCTTTGGTTCACAGGCCAGATTTTCTTATTCCTTTTTTCCCAATTTAAATTTCATAAGTTTGATAGTGATTATACATTTGATTTGATATATTTGATCATATAAATAATTGGTATATTTCTGCAATACATTTCACACTAATTGAATTGTATAAATGGTACCATCGTTTGTATATATACACTCTCTCTTAGCCTTTTTCTGATTTTTTGATCACATAATTCTAGTATGGCTTTTTATTCAAAATTGTCCTTGAGATTTGCATCATCCATAAGTTTGGTCCCTGAGATTTAAAATCAATAGAAGTAGTCCCTGAGATTGTCCACCATCCATGATTTTGGTCATTCCGTTGAAGCTTTTGGCCGGAAGTTTGGGCAATTTTCAAAACTTTGTAACTCAATCGTTTCTTAACCAAATTCGACCCGTAATATATCAAAATGAAGATAGGAAAGTGTAGAATAAGATTATATCTATTTGGAAGCCCAATGATTTTCGGAGATGGTCAGAAAATAACCTCAAAGTTGACTGGTCCGAGAGAAAATTGGAAAACTCGCCGGAAACTGGGTAAACTTTAAACGTTCATAACTTCTTCAATATTCAACGAAATTAAGTGATTCAAAAACAGAAATCATAATTCTCGATGAGAAGAAGAGAATGGTACCTTTTTCAACGGCTAAATCGACGTGGTTTGGCCGGAAAACGGCTCGAAAGTGGCTGTTGAAAAACGAGTCAGCAACTTTCGAGCCGTTTTTCGGACAAACCACGGCGATTTAGCCTTTGAAAAGGGTACCATTCTCTTCTTCGCATTGAGAATTATGATTTTTGTTTTTATATCACTTAATTTCGTTGAGTATTGAAGAAGTTATGAACGTTTAAAGTTTATCCAGTTTCCAGCGAGGTTTCCAGTTTTCCCTCGGACCAGTCAATTTTGAGGCTATTTTCTGACCATCTTCGGCAACCATTGGGCTTCCAAATAGATATAATCTTATTCTATACTTTCCTATCTTCATTTTGATATATTACTGGTCGAATTTGGTTAAGAAACGATTGAGTTACGAAGTTTTGAAAATTGCCCAAACTTCCGGCAAAAAGCTTCAGCGGAAGGACCAAAATCATGGATGGTGGACAATCTCAGGACTACTTCTATTGATTTTAAATCTCAGGACCAAACTTATGGATGATGCAAATCATATAATCTTATTCTATACTTTCCTATCTTCATTTTGATATATTACTGGTCGAATTTGGTTAAGAAAAGATTGAGTTACGAAGCTTTGAAAATTGCCCAAACTTCCGGCCAAAAGCTTCAGCGGAAGGACCAAAATCATTGGATGGTGGACAATCTCAGGACTACTTCTATTGATTTTAAATCTCAGGACCAAACTTATGGATGATGCAAATCTCAAGGACCATTTTGAATAAAAAGCCTTCTAGGATCCACTTTAAATATCTAGTAAAAAAAAGATTATATATGTTGATGATGAATGATGATTTGTATATAATACAAATAGATTAGGACCATTGAGTCCTGAATGATCTAAATGACTTTTTACATCAAATTATATTCGATTGCAACTGCAGAAACCTTCCAGGATATATCTTCATGTAGATTATCTCCAACTTCTTCCCTGAAATAGTTGGAACCCTTTAGGTGTTCAATGCCATCTGATATGTCTTTGTCAGCGTATGCAGACCAGTCAGATTCATCATCTGATGATTCCCACGACAACTCTGCATTTTTTTCGCAAGCTTAATCATAACCTCCTCCGTTAGTTTTTGTAGCATATCGTAGTTTAGCCTTTCGTGGTCCCTGAAAATTTCAAAGACATAGACATGTTAAATGCAAATCATAAAGAACCAACTATATAATTTTATGCACGCCTGATGAGTACCTTTTCATTTACTTGTATTTCCAACAAGCATATATAATATGTGAAGTGCAGCATACAGCACATAAACGTCCTAACTCCACTAACCCACCGAGTCCGCTGCTCTATTCCATCGTTGGAAATCTAAGGATCGTAAATTCGAGCAGGAATGACAGGCATAGAACTGTGACGAAAAATCGTTCCGGTGCCAGTTTAGTTAAGAAATCACAAAACATACATTAGCTAAAAATACTGACAATGATTTGATGATATACTTACACAAGTAAAGCCAGTGTCTCGCTGCATAGTTTGCTTTGTGCTGGTTAACATGTAAATGACAAGCATCCATATGAAATAGAAAAAGACTGCTTTCATTGACCACGATTCCACCAGTAAGGCGTTGTGCAAGGCAAATAGCCTATCCCAAGCAACAAACATGGATGCCTGCTTCTGTTCAAAAGCTTCTTGTACACATAAAAGGGAGTATTTTTATGTAAGTGTTTGTGCCTAAAATTGGCAAATTTTCACTCATTTGGGACTAAAGCCAAATTATGGCATTTTGTGGGGTTATTGTGAAATTAGGCTAGACTAGTGGCACATGTTTGGCTTACAAATATCAAGTGGCACCCAGTTTTATATGATATATGTTTGTAGATATTTCTCATATAATTGAGGTTTGGACGGTGGAATGCAGCATGTGGCTTCTTTTAATATCATTTCCTAAGGAGGTGGATATGGGGGAGGTTGAATCTGCATCAAGTGGCTTTATGTTCACACTATGGTTTGTTCTCTATATATTTGAAGCCAGGGCAGAGAAGAAGGGACACTCAAACAATCAAACAAATCTCTTTACAGCTGCACCATTTTTATTTCAAAGCTCTTTAATTTCATTTCATTGCAAGCTCTTCCATTTCTTTCAATCAAAGTCAAAGCACTCAGTTCATTATAGCTTTGTTTTCTTTACTAGTATTCCTCCACCTCAATATAAAGCACCTAAGCAATTTTTCTTTCTCTTCACCATTTATATATTGTTATTGCATTCTTTACATAAGAAAAATCCTTATCATATAAGACAAAAAAGAACCTAAGTTGAGCCACTCTCATTCAATGATACAATCTTTTGGTTAGAAGTTAAATAACACAATATCCATCACTCAAATCATGTCTACTAGCGGTAACTAGTAGTGACACACTCACAATCTCTAATCTCATGTTCAAGTAAATTTCGGGCCTACCCACAAGGCCATGACAAATTTAGAGGGCGAAGAGTAAGGCATAAATTTTTTACAAAGACTAAGTTGTGAACACAGAAAATTCCTAAAACAAACGAGACAAGAACAACGTGCACAAACAAATATTTGTATTTGATGATTTTGGGTTACAATCTCTCTTAAATTTGATCCTCTGATTCAATCTCCGTAAGGTGTGTATTTGTGGATGTTTCGTTGATCCAATGGCCGTCGAGGCTTGATTTTGGATGAACTGTTGGAAGTTTCTTCAAGGGCCGTGGGCTTGATCTTTGAAGGTGGATTTGAGCGAATCTTCAAGGAGCCGTTGGGGCTTGATCTTGAGGATGAGTGTTTCTTCAAGGGCCGTTAAGGGCCGTTGAGGCTTGATCTTAGGATGAACGGTTGGATGTGTGGATTTGTCGACGTTGTTGATCCAAAGGGCCGTTGGGGCTTGATCTTGGATGAACGGATGATGAACGATGGTGCTTTCTTCAAGGGCCGTCGGGGCTTGATCTTGAATTGGTGGATGGTTGATCCAAGGGCCGTCGGGGCTTGATCTTGGAAGAACGAAGAACGAGGAACGAAGAACACTTTCTTCAAGGGCCGT
This sequence comes from Malus domestica, assembly GCF_042453785.1. Classification (NCBI taxonomy): domain Eukaryota; kingdom Viridiplantae; phylum Streptophyta; class Magnoliopsida; order Rosales; family Rosaceae; genus Malus; species Malus domestica. Next base: position 6,676,997 of record NC_091667.1, on the reverse strand, counting down.
CGGGGCTTGATCTTGAATTGGTGGATGATTGTTGATCCAAAGGGCCGTTGGGGCTTGATCTTGGAAGAACGATGAACGAAGAACGAAGAACACTTTCTTGATTCTTCGGGAACCTGGATGCTTGAGAGCTTCGGAGTTTCAGAGCTTCAGAGTTTCAAGGTGTAATATGAATTGGTTCCCCTCCAATGAATGAATTAGCCTTCTATTTATAGAAATTTTCAAGGCCTAATTTTGAATATAATATTCTAGATGAAATAAGTCGTTTCTGCCAGCACACACATGTCCTGTTTGATGACTTTTCCAACTTATTTCGATTTTTTGTTTAGACACACGCTACGTGTAAAATTTATGTAATACATGAGCGTTGAAACTTTGATTTATCGGTCAACATTTATTTACCGAAATTTCGATGTCTAGGCTTGATTTTGGATGAACTATTGGAAGTTTCTTCAAGGGCCGTGGGCTTGATCTTTGAAGGTGGATTTGAGCGAATCTTCAAGGAGCCGTTGGGGCTTGATCTTGAGAATGAGTGTTTCTTCAAGGGCCGTTGAGGCTTGATCTTGAATAACGGTGATGAGCGGATCTTCAAGGGCTTTTGGGCTTGATCTTGAAGAACAGTGATGAACGGATCTTCAAGGGCTTTTGGGTTTGATCTTGAAGAACGGTGGCTTGTTGATCCAAGGGCCGTCGGGGCTTGATCTTGGAAGAACGATGAACGAAGAACGAAGAGAGCTTTCTTAATTCTTCGAGAACCTGGATGCTTGAGAGCTTCGGAGTTTCAGAGCTTCAGAGCTTCAAGAATTTTGCCTAATGATTTTGGTTCCCCCCAAATGAATGAATTAGCCTTCTATTTATAGAAATTTCCAAGGCCTAATTTTGAATATAATATTCCAGATGAGATAAGTCGTTTCTGCCAGGTGTTGACACGTGTCCTGTTTGATGACTTTTCCAACTTATTTTGATTTTTTGTTTAGACACATGCTACGTGTAAAATTTATGTAATACATGAGCGTTGAAACTTTGATTTATCGGTCAACATTTATTTACCGAAATTTCGATGTCTACATAAGTAATTAGAATACAACATGAAGAAATAGTTACTTGAGCTTCCAATATCGTAATTGAATTTTCGACTAGATGATCATGAGCTTGTTGAATCTTCCTCTTCTTGAGCTTCCAAAACATATTACCAGGATCTATTTATTTAATATGATGTCAAAACATTAAAAAACCCATGTAGAAAGATAAAATATGGGTTAATCCGAAAAAATGTGCGTATTTGCTAGGTTGAGAGTATGTTGTTCAAAAGATTTGTTAATTTGTTAATAATTTGGCCTGATACATTAAGTGTAATAATATAACTGATTTATACTTAAAATAAAAATTCAACTAATTACACTATAATGCTTAGTGTCTCAGACTGTATAACCGGCATATTGAAAAATGTTCTTGTTCATTCGCAAGTGAAGCTCCAATAGAATTTTTAAATGACCAAAGTACCCTTAAACCCCAAACTGCTACAGAAGTCCCACGAAAGGCACGAACTATAAACCGCCGCGACCTCTCAGGGCCTAAGTTGAAGTGGAAGGAAGCGCGAGCAACCCCTCTCTTTCTCTCTCTGAGTCTCTCTGAATCTCTGGAATTTCGGAATGGCGAAGGGTGATGATGCAGTGAGGAAGAAGCAGAACAAGGTAAAAAGAAAGAAGCTCCACAACAAGAACGACCGTTCTTCCTCTGCAATCTCTGCCCGCGTTGCCTCCATTATTGCTGCCAAGAAGCGCCGCCATTCCGGCAAACGCCGGAAATGTCAGGTACTTCCTCCAATCGGACTTTTGGGGTTCCTTTTCTTTGATTATATGCTTTATAGAATAGTAGAAAAAGAGAAATTGATTATATGTTAATTAGAGTGCATTTTGCTTACCATGCTCACCATTTTATTGTTGTTCGTTATATGGGTTTGATTTGATGTATGTACTACACAAATCTCGAAATTTAAAATCATCTAACGACAAATCAATGAGGTGGTGAATTTTACCACTAATTAATGGTGGTGCTTCCTGAGTTCTTGTGTTGCTACCTTCCACATGATATGTGAGACCAAGTAATTTACAGCCGTTTTCGTAACGGAAGCATTTAGATTTGATTACCGGTCCCCGAGTAATTAAGCAGAGTCTAATTTATCATGATATTGCAGGGTATGTGCTTTAGCCTTCCTACCCTTGATGATCCCTTCAATGACAGGAATGGTGCAAAGGATTTTGAGAAGAAAGCAACCAAGAAACCCATGGTTTCACATAAGCATGAGACTGTGATTTTGAAAGAAAAAAGTAAAGAAATTCTCGATACTGAAATGGTGGATGGTCCAGCGCAGAAGAAGGAGATGGTAACGGTTTTGAAGGATGAGCTAAAGAAATCACTGGCATCTATTAATACCATGGCTCATAGAAGCCGAATTGACCCTGGAAATACAAAGATTCAGCTGGATGGGAATGGTGGCATCTACGGGCATCAGGGAAAGGTCTGTGAAAACTTAGATTGTCCATCTAAGTATCTTATTCAGTGCTTGAATGCCATAGAAAATTCACTTCGCTGTGATGGTACCTATGATAACGAGGAGGACAAGCCCTTGTTTGTGAGTACTTGGGGAGTTGAGTTTTGGAAATGTTATTCAGCTGGGAAGGATATACTTGAGACAAGCGGAACCTCTTCTAAGATGGAGCAAATTGCATGGATGGTTTCCTGCACTGCTGATTCAGTTTCTAGAAAGGATGAAGAAGGTTTATCAGTCACCAGCCCATTTCTTTTGTTCCTTGTTCCATCCCAGGAGAAAGCCACAAAGGTTTGTATGATATAGTAGTTTAGCAATCATTGGTTGAAAATTTTAAAGCTCACTTTGAGTGGCCGACCACTTTAAGGTTTAATCTAGGTTGCATAAAAGTGACACATAAATAGGGCGCATGAGACTGTTAAATTGTTAATTCAAGCACAATGTATTGCTCCGACTCCATATCTATGGAATCACATACACCCTCTCGAGAGTTTCATTTGTCCTCGTTAAGTTATTTATGTCGTTGTATGACATGTTTGTTTAATGATGATCAGATACGTTCAGTATGCAAACCATTGAAGGCTCTTGGAATACATACAGTGAGTATACATCCTGGTGCTTCCTTGGATCACCAGATTGAAGGGTAAATATTCTGATATTTCAAAATTGGTGCCTCGGGATAAAGCCATTTTGGTGCATTTGTTGCAAAATTAATTGATTTGCTTTGTGCAATTCTTGTCATGGGCATTCTTGATTTACCATGTCCATATTAATTAGTGAATTTCATGTAACCTTAACGTTTGATGTTTTTAGTTTTGTTTTAAAGTTTTTCATACTAGTATATATCTATTTATATATAATATAAAAGCTCTGTGGCATGCTTGTTCAGACCAGTGATACAACATGGCCATTTACACAACATGATTCTGATTTTTAAACTTGTGGGAAAAAGAAAAAGATCTATGATGCAATGGCTTTGCTGTTTTAAGCATGAACTGCAAATGATGTGAAAAAGAAACAAAATGGAGTACATTTGGCATGGCGCGTCTCTTATCGTTCTTATCAAGTTAATAAGTATGCTTAGTGCTCTGGGGTGTGTGTGTGTGTACGTGTATATATGCGGGCTTGCAGGTCTGTGTGCATGTACGGCTGTGCCTTTCTTGTATATGCTGGATCTACTTAGCCTTTCATGAACAGTTTTTCCTTGATACGGTTTCTGATTAGTTGTGGTTTTGTAAATAGTCTGAAAAGCTCTGAACCTGAGATTATGATTTCAACACCTGAGAGACTTTTGGAGCTTCTTTCCTTGAAGGCCATTGATCTATCTGGGGTTTCCTTGCTGGTATTTTGTTCCTTAACTTGTTTATTTATTGTGCAGTATCAGGTGTACATTTGTTAATCTTACATTATTTTTTCTTACTTATTAAATTTCTAATTACTCTTTAGCCCGTTTGTAAATCCATTAAATTTTCAAAATCAGCGGTAATGACTTACTGTAGGTATAGTCAAAATCAGCGGTAATGACTTACTGTAGGTATAGTTACACTATCACTGTTACCTCCCACACATTGGATTCCTAGGGTTTTTTTTTTTATATATATATTTTTTATTTCTTCTTGTTGTGGTTTGTATGTGTTTTAGTGCATGGACACTGATGTTGTGCTGGATGAGGGAGTACCAAGTACCAAGGATTTTGGCTACATTAACAAATGAACTACAAAAGATGAAACATGAATACGAAATGATGATGCAATGCACTGAGAGGGATTTGTACATAACTACTTCAAACGAGTCTTTTGAAAATCCTTTGTTTAATGGCTTTGTAAGGCTCATTAAGTGCATTTTCATTCCCTGTGCCTAATGTTTTGCGGTGCATTTCGAACTAATTTAGTCTAAATCCCTTGTTACTGGAAATTCCTCATCCAACCACACCTAAATTCATAATTTGACTCCTTAGCTCACAATACCTTTAGCCAATGCTTTTCATAGACCTTTGTGAAACATAGGGTAGTAATTTTCACTCTAAGATCGATGAGAGCTAACAGTTAAGTATGTTTCATCAATCCACCAAGTGTCCATAATGATGTTTTATTTTGTTCCTTTTACATTACCTTCAGAAAGAATTTTTTTAATGTATTCCTTTGTCACTTGAACAGGTCATTGATGGACTGGAATCTTTCTATAGCGAAGGTTGCTTGGATAAAATAAATTCTATTCGCCAATCTATAAGTGGAAAAACCCATACAGTTGTTTTCAACGATTGCCATAGATATGCCTGCGTACGAGTGGTGCAAAATCTTCTGACGGGATCAGTTCGTAGATTATCTCTAAATAGTTCTCTCACCAGTCAAAGTGCATGCATCATTCAGTCTGTAAACATGTGTCTTTCGAAAGAAAAACTGCCAAAGGTATGTGGACTTTTGAAAGAAAATCTACTCTTCATGTGTGATGTTGATAGTAAGGTTAACTGTAATTCTGGAAAGAAAACTGTTTCTTAATTATTTCAATTTTCCACTATAACTGTTGTCTTTTTTAATATTTAAAAATCATATCTTGATAAAAAGTTTGTAATGTGGAGGTACGCCGTAAGCCTCAATACGTAATGTGTATCTTTACCTAAGGAATTGGATGGTAGTGATGGTTAGAGGACTTAGGGTTGGTTTGTTGAAAAGCGACAGGATGCTATTGAATTCTTAAATGTGCAAGTTCTAAAATTCCTTGATGTAGCGAGATTTGTGAAGGATTTCGTAAACATAACTCTCTCTCTTGAATTTTTTAATGTGCATTATAGAAAAAGAAAGAGTAATTACACGAGTAATATGAAGGAAAATGCTGCTCAGTTATAGTGGAGAAAGCTTGATCATGTAGTTATTTATTCATGTAATTAGCTCTGGATTGTTGGGGAATACATCCTTGAAACAGAATTCAGTTATACCTACCTGTCAAGTACTTTTGCAGGCTATCGGAGTTCTTGATCAGGCTTATCGTGGTCGACACCAACCTCAGGCTTCTAAGGTGCTATATATGGTGGGGAAAGATGATAAGTATCGTAAACTAGCTACCACTCTGAAGTTCAAGGGTTATTCCGTCACATCTGACTTAGTTTTTACAGAAGTTGAGAACAGGTTGTTATTCTCTTTATTTTATTCATGAATGCCTTCAATGACTTGTATTTCGTTTTTGTCATGCAGCATTTGTTTGGAGTTTATTGTGTTATACAAATTCGGAGTTTAAACTAAAGGCATCTTGTTCAATAAACCGAGTTTTTTTTTTGGGTCGAATGTTCATTTAATTGAGAAACTAAAGGCATGCTATACAAATTTGAGGGCTTGTATCATGTACAGAAAGGTAGAAGTTAGTTTTTTCTTTGGTCAGGGAGAAGTTTACTGCGGTAACGCTCCTCGTGGCTGTAGTTGACTGGTGTGCTTATGAGAAAACAGTATTGTATTCCTTTTTGCAGTCCCATAAACTAAACTGCTGCTCAATATATGCTCATACTATGTTTTCTGAGAATGGCTCATTGTTTGTCTTTGTCATCTGTTCAGTGTGGTAATGAAGGGCAGGACCAGGCCTGCAGTCTCCATGATTGACATAGACCAAATTGGTGCAACCGACTTCAGTGAGTACGAATGTGTAGTTCTACCCGATTTGACCCTCTCAATTGACAGTTACGTTCAAATCCTCACGAGAATGGCTCGGTACTCTGTGAATGGCGTATTGCATAGCTTTTTTGCCAGAGAAGACGCAAAGCTTGCTGCACCGTTGATTAAGATCCTTGAACAATGTGGGCAGGCAGTGCCTGAAGCCCTAAGAAAAATGTCGTCTTCATAGCAATGACATTTGGATTTTTTTCGTCTCCGTTTTGACTCACCAATTTTGCCAAATGTTGTCATTTTATAATTGATTTCTTCTTGCAAGTCTTAGTTGTAATACGTTATAATCCTTGTCGATGATTGAAAAGACTACTCATTGTTTGTCCTTAACTTCTATTGCCTGAATCCCCTATGAAAAATTCCCTTCTTTATCAATCGTTTGGCTCTCTTTATTTTTTTTCACCAATTAGCTCTTAGTTTTGTGATATTTTTCTTAATTATGTTGGAAGCATAGTTAGTAAAATGCAAATGGATATAGTATGTGAAAAATATGTTTGTGTAATATTCAGCAATTTTGCTAAATAATACTTCGAAAATTTTGGCCATTTTTTAATTTAAAATGTATTTGTTAAAATTTTTATTTGTTTTTATTTATTCAATAACATGTTAAAATACTCACAGTGACAGATAGCAATAATGCTTATGCGCCCTGGTCTTGTGTGAGTTTAAAATTCCCACTGATCTCCCTCCCCTTAACATTTACCAAGGTGACACACTAATATTATCGCTTGTAAAAAAAAGTTAAAATACTGGTAAATTGCATGAATTTTTTTTATATATTATTAAAAAATATGTGAAAATAACATGTTTAAATGTGAAAAGTACGTATGTACGTTTATAAAGCGTGTATCTTCTGTTGGAGTTCTAAAAAACATGCAATTTAACGGATCATTAATATGTATACATAAAACGAAAGTTTTTATGAAAAGTACGAATATAATACTCGTATCCTAAGCCAAAAGATGTCTCAACTCTGAATCCTCTCGAATTAATAAGAAAATCAAAGAAATTATATCTTCTCACCAATTAGCTCTGCTATGGGCTTATGGGCAGCACAACGTTTCCGAAAGTGTGGAGAAGAGTAGTTTGTAATGAAATTACTGCTATCAATAAAATCATATGTTTAGTTTCGAACACTAATTTCAAAGGTTTATTAATTAGTTGGGGAGAAGAGTAGGATGTCTAAGTTCCTCACGTCACGACATAAAAATGATGTACCATCGACCATGAGTTGAATGAGAATAAGCTTTTGGAGCTATGTGTGCTATTCTACATTTCTTTTATCCACATGAATTTTCCTTGTCAAGTTACTGCCACAATTGAAGTATCATTCTCTGAGTTGGACGCCTTAACCACACACCTTTTTAAGCTTTAGTTCCAAGGTTTGAATGGAAGAATATTATCAGTTCTCTGTTCAGTATGAAATCTAGTTTAAGTAAGTTGTCAAACTCTTGACCTACCTTGATGCTCTAAAACTCAGGCACCCATAGTCTCTTGTGACCACTATTAACGATATTAACGATAAAAATTCATGATTGTCTGCATAGCTAGGTCAAATTATAATTAGTGATGTAAATTTTAAGGGTTGAGATTCGGAAACACACGCTTTTACGACACATTTTGACACAGGTTTTTATGGGATACATTTTGACACATGTTTTGATGTAATATAAATCTTTGATTTTCTTGACATTAACTCAGCTTTTCATCTGAGCTTTGTGTTACAAATATTGAAGTTCACCTATATATGTAGTCTAAGGTTTTATAATAAACCTTACTATATCTTAATCCTGGAATTTACATTTTGCAAATCCAGTCATCATCATGAAAAGATTTCGTTCTTTTTACATTTTGTTCCTCTTTTCCCACATGGCCAGTACATTAACTTGTTCTTCCACAACATGTGGAAAATGTTGCTTTAATTAATTTATGTGTGGGTCTAGAAATGGCCATGCATGAGCGGGCAGCAAGGTCACCGTCCCATGTACAAAAGTAATCAAGATTGTCAAATAACCAGCTTCCCGATCTTATGATGAATTTATTGTTTGTGCATTTAAGTTAGTAAATAAAGGTTTAATAGCATGCGAGTTTTATAAGGTGGTGCTATTCACACATTTATTTTTACTTCTTATACAGCCATCTCAACTTTCTTCCGCCAGTAGATGAATTGAAGAAGATTGATGAACAAAAACTAACAAGGATGTGTAAGAAGTAAAAATGGGTATGCGGATAGCACTGCCCAATTTGTGACCTATAAAATTGTAGTATTACTATCTCTCACTTGTGCATAAAAAAAAAGTAGAAAAATTGATATCGACCTAATTTCGTTAGAATATCTTAGGAAAAATTCACACATCTTTGACAATCTTGTGATGTTGAAAAACTTTCCATAGTAAGATGATAAGGTCAATTAATAACTAAGGTCCTCATTTGTCATTTTGTTTCATGCCTATTTTACCGCCATAATTTTTTTGTAAACCATCATTTTTCTTATTTAATGTTATGTGGAACAAATTGATTTTTAATTTAAAATTTATTATATTTGAGTCTTACAGATGGGTAGAAGTGGATGAATTTGATACTAAATGTGTAGTAATATAGATGAGTTTGATACCAAATACACAGGGAATGTACGTGGAAATATAGGTTTTGATACCTATCGCAGAGGTGATGTAGATAGAATTTCCCTACCTATTGATAATGTTTTAATTGACTAACCCTAAGTGTCCATGTGTTGATGATTTTTGAGTTTTTGTTTGTTCTTTTAATAGACATTTTATTCTACCTTAACAATAGGTTTATAACTGACAAATTATTCCTTAATTATGGATTCAAGTTTTTTATCCTTATTGATTCAAGTAAATAGGTCTGTAGACAATTTTACTCTTTGACTGGGCGCAACGACACATAAAAATGTTAGGTAGAGTTTGAAGTGGATGCCCACAAAGAAAATAGATGTCTACTCTCATGTGAAAATTTGTTGTGTACAAAATTCATTGACCATTTATATATGTAACTTAATATTTGAGGTCACGTACATAGGTTTAGCGGGCATGCATGCATGAACGGCTACGTATATAAATGGATCTCGTGAAGATCCTACCTTTATGAAAAAATGTAATTAATTAGCAACGAGCATGCCCGACACGAATACGCTTTCCATACCATTATTTTGATAAGCAAAATTGTTAGCCAGATGAGAGATTTTTTAATGTTCTTGGAACACAGAGTGATACATTACGTGTCTCTATATAAGTGGTGAGATTCTTGTGCTAAAAAATCAATAATATAAAAAATAAAATTTATCACCATTTATATAATAACACGTGGTGTACTACTTGTGTTACGGGCACAAAAAAAAATTTCTCTAGGCAGATCACATTTTGTAGATTACATTTAAATTATTTTTGTAATAAAGGGTAAGACTTGTATTAGTGGACCCTATCTCTTCACATTAACTTACAAAATGTAATTTCTCTAGCATCACAATATCTTTTTTTTCATAGAGTTCGAGATTCTTATAGTTTTAGATCGAAAAAAATTGAGATATGAGACTGACTAATCTGCGGAGAACTATGAATTGTAGTTGGTGAGTGAAATATGTCTTTACCTTCTCACTATGTGATTTTTACTATTTTACCTTCAGATAATAAACAATGTATTCTTTGGCATTTAATCAATCAAGAGCATATCGAAGGGTTTCTGGAAGCTGAACTAATTAGGATGGTCTACAAAGAAAACGTACATCTTTGTGTAATGATTTTACTTTCTCAACTGATGAACCCATTTATGCCTAAAGTCTGCCCCCCTCTCTACTCATCCCTTAGCCTTTAAATAAAAGATATGAAAGTTGAAAATGTTGTAGGCCTATTTGATTGAACAATCTAGGGTTTAGAGAGAGAGAGGGGGGGGGGGCAATATTGAGGGAGAAGAGAGAGTGATTTAATTGTGAGGTGTGCTTAATTCACCTCATTGTGCCTTTATTTATAGTAGTAGGATAGGTAAAAACCTTTCCCTTTAGGATTACAACATTTAATAGGTAATCTACTCATAATAGGAATATAAGATACATTCTCATATCTACTAAGATTTACACAATCACATTCTTATTCTAAATATGATTGCAACACTCCCCCTCGAGTGTGTAAATACTCAACAAACCATATTATCAGATCTTCAGCAGATAAGGTAGAATAGTTTATGAAGTTATCGGCACAACGGGTGATCACGAGTCTCAAATTTAAGAGAAGTATGCATTTGTAGTAAAACTCACAAAATCTTGTTATGGTCTAGATTAAGAAAGATGTGGAGATTGTTAAACATTAAATGACTTGGATGATTTTGTGGATTATAACTAATAAGGAAAACACAAATTTAAATTAAATAGAATTATCTACAATAAAATTGAAAAAATAATCAAAATTTGAACTGATAAAAAAAGAATGTAAAACCCATAGTGAAGAACACCCAAGAAAGGTGAGGAGATAGATCGATATTCTCGCACCTCACTACATGTGATACTCTAATTCGATTGGTACGAAATTTTGATGCACACTACAATGAATTAATCTATCAGTCTCTTAAATCTTCTCAGGAACAAAATCCTAAATTCTAAATCTTCAATCTTGACTCCTGGATTTCACTTTGTATTTTTTTTTTTTTAAATTTTTTGATACGGTGCAAATGAATGGTTAATGAGTTTGTGGCTGCAGAAATCTCAAACATGCTTGACTCGATAGGGTTTTGCTATGGAGGTGGCAAAGTGATTGAGTTGCTAGCCTAGGATTGGGGTGCTTAAACTCAAAACAAATTATTGTCAAAGCAAAACTCTTTCTGCTTGGTATCATGCTTTTTGTTTATGTAATTAGGGTTCTTTGTTTGAAGGAAAGAAAGACTTTTCATCAAGAAGTTGTAGACCTCTTCAGCAAAGATGGAAATGGAATTTCATGTTTTTTTTTTAAAAAAAAAATTACACTGGATATTTCAAAGTTTGATTATTTCTTTTTCAATTTTATTATTATTTGATATTCTTTTTATTTAAATCAGTGTTTTCCTTATTAGTTACTAGCATTTGCCTATACACTTTGTGTGTATCAACACATTTTTTTAGAAAATGAGAAGGAGAGAGGGAGATAGGGAGAGAGGGAGAGAGAGAGAGAGAGAGAGAGAGAGAATGTGGAGGGAGTGGGAGGTTTTTGTTTTTGGTTTTTTTATTTTTTATTTTTTTTAATATTTGAGGTATTTTAACATCACATGTAGGTGATGCTTCAATAAAAAATAGTAAAATTTGGACCTGTGAAATTACATTATTGCCCATCATTGTTTTTGTGTGATAGAAGATTAAGTAGTATTTTCATCATCTTTTGGTTGACAAAGAGGGTTTCATTAATTAATAGAGATAATCCACATAATCATCCAAGTCATTTAATTTTTAAAAGCCTCCAAATCACTCTTAATCAAGACCTTGGATCTTATAAGATCTAGAGGCTACAAAGGAATGTAAAAATATTTGTCTCTTGATTCTATCCCATGTATATATATGTAGTCCATAGAATTATTCTCACAGAGAGGACCTGCGCATTGTGAGGAGGGTTCTTTCCAATCGTTTCCTTCCAGGCCTAATTACTTTCACCGGTAATCTAGAGATCCGAATGCATGCGGGCTTAAGTAATTACGAGCACATTGACAGATATTTTTGCTTAGAATGTGTAGAAGTACACCCCTACACATATGCATTATGCACGCACACAATAAGAATGGTCTAATAATAATTACTTGAAGTCACATAAATCTAATAAATAATAATAGTATAATTTCCCAAATAAAAAAGAAATATATTTGCTCACCACTTATAAGTGGTGGTGAGTACTAACACCATATGGATTGCCGTTAAAAGTAGAAATATATGTGTAGTAAATAGATTAAATCACACTTATTTAACGACAATCAGGTACCGTTTGGTACGTGAGACGGGACGGAATGGAGTGGGACGAGGTGTTCCGTCCCACATTTGGTGCGCCTAAAACGGGTGGAACGCGTTGTTTCATGCGATGAACTTTGGGTGAATTTTCGTTCCGCCTCACCCCTCTGGAACGACTCGTTCCACATCCGTGGAACACAAAATTATAACCTCTCCGTCTCCTTCTTCTTCCTCCTTGTTTCCATCCAAGGGCATCTTTGCTCTCTCCGTTCCGTCCCATCCCGTCCGCATACCAAACGATACCTCAATGTGGAGATGATGTTCACCTCTACCACATTAGGATAATGAGCAAAAATGCATCCAATACAAATTGCACAATACGCTACTTCAAGGGTGCATTTTCTTGTCCACGTAGTAATTATGATCGAGTTTTAAAAATACACATCATAATCCAAAATCCTTTCATAAGTCATTGTTCATAAACCATCCTTGCAAGGAATCAATCAATTTAGAAATCAATCATCTAGGGTCCATGCATACGCATCAAACTATATTTAAGTTTCATTATTAGGGTTTTAATTGTTAGAATTTGTTCGATAAAAATGAAAGATGTCCAGTTTGATTTTTTATTTTTATTACAAATATTATCTTTAAATAAGGCTTAAGAAAAAATGAATATTTTTTTATTATGACATGTGTATCGTGCAAATTGGTCAAACACAGTTGGTTAGACAATGAGGTGCACCCTCGAAGTGGACGCTGTTATTTGACCCATAAAAATTCACTGTAAAATAATTCTTCCTCACCATGTTAGAAAGAAGATTTCAAATGCACACATTAGAAGCTTTTGAGGGGGTTAGTGGCTAGGGTGCACCGCACCACCATAGGTGGATAGAAAATCACAAGTATTTTTCGGGCTTAATTAACATAAGAAAAAAAAAAGTTGGCCTCAAATGTACACAGTACTTTAGTCCTAAAAAAAATGAAATTTAGAATTAGTTCCTGAATTTTCATATGAGGTATTTCTCAGGTTAATGAACATGTTACTTTAGTCCTAAATTCTGAAGTTTAACTAAAAGTTCATTGATGATGTTACTGAGTGCATGTCTTGTTAAATTCAAAGACATCAAATAACAAGTTTTTATCCATTTAGTACAACGATTTATTGACATTGCTCTTCACTTATAAATGAAATGTATTAGATTCAAATCTCGTATGGAATGACAAGTTCGTAATCAATTTATTCACCACCCCTTCATGCTAATACATTGTTGCTTAAAAATAAACAAACAAGTTTTTAAAATTTCAATTCAAAAACTCATTGTAACCTAAAATTAAAAGTTGAAGAGCCAATTCTAAATTTTACTCTCAAATGCATTTGGAATACCATGGTATATGAACACAAAGATAGAACCCAACGAGGTATATTCTATGCTTTAATTAAATTTAGTAATTGGGGAAGCTCGCTTTAAAAGGATGTAATTAAACATGTATGTAAAGTTAATGTCGTGACTTCACATGGTTTCAAAATTCGACAAAATGGTTTCAAAATTGTCTTTCAAACGCAAATGTAGTTATTCGATCAGTGATAAGAAATGTTCTTACAAATATTTTACAGAGAATTGTTACTCTTAAAAAGTTATTATGAACTACTGAAAGTACAATTTCTTGCTGATATTGGGATATTTAAGGAGTGTACAATAACATTTTTAGAGTGTCAGTAACATCTTTCATAAAAACATATGTTAAATTATCAATTTGAACGCAATCATATTCGTGCAAAGTCGTGATTGAACAAATAATTCAAATTAATTTAAACTTTCGAAGAAATAATTAGCTGGTTCTGGAGGAGTCCATCCAAATGAATTCAGAACCCGATTAATTGAGACTTAATTCAAGATATAGCCAACGTTTCACCTTCCAAGAAAATGATATCTAAGCTAGCAAATTACAGTTAATGAAAATGTAATGCTATATATGAAGAAAATATAGTAGTTCCAAAAGGAAATTTATACTGTAATGATAACACTAATTATGTGAAACAACTCTATTTTTCTTCTAATTAGTTGTAAATTGTAATATAAACGCTGCCGGAGTATGACACATTGTTTCTGGTCCACTGTCCTCATCATTTTGACCTGTCTCCTATTTTTCATATAATAATATTTTTCTCTATATAAACACACTGCATGTCACACATAATTTGCAGGCTCAAAAGCTAACCCTTCTCTGGATGCAAAAATATATTGCAGAGCAGGGCAAGCCGTTGGTGAAGAGAAAGAGAGGCCTAAAAAAATACAATTTTAGGAGTCTCTCTTTCTCTCTCATCAGATGCAAAAAAATCCAGGTCTTGCTTGCGATTGCTTTTTGTTTTCTTGGTGAATTTTGAGTGAAGTCTCCAATTTTTTCTTTGTGATCATAAAACCCAACTCACTGACACAACTCCATCCAGCTCTCCAGCATTAGGTTGAAGTAACCCAGAAGCAAAAATCAGTGCACACCAATACAACCAAAAGCTAGACCAAAAAAGAAACTTGTTCTTTTAGCAAAGCCAGTAGGGACCTTATAAGCACTTCTACTTCCAAACCTCCAAATAAGCACTTATTGTCAAAGCCAACTCAGTGTTCATTTCTTTCTATTGACAATGGAGGCAATGCAAGGAGGGCAAATTGGGTTGGTTTTGCAGCAAGCTAAGGCGCCGCTAATCGTACCGTTGCTGAAGTTGGTGGTGGTTTTGTGCTTGGGTATGTCTGTGATGCTTTTTGTGGAGAAGGTGTACATGGGCATTGTCATAACGTTGATTAAGCTGTTTAGAAGAAAGCCTGAGAAGAAGTGGAAATGGGAGGCCGTTAAGGATGATGTTGAGCTTGGAAACTCAGCTTATCCTATGGTTCTTGTGCAAATTCCAATGTACAATGAAAAAGAGGTATTTTTTGTGTTCTTTTTTCGGTAGCTTTAAGTTTGGTTTTGGAGTTATCACGTTGTACTACAGTTTAAAGATATTTTTCTTAACCTTTAAATATGAGGTTTTAGATTTAAATTTTATAGACAACGAATTCAATAACAATTTATTTTCCCATCTTATAAATATTATAGCGTTGTATTTAAAAAAAAATGAATTTAGAGTTTCGAGTGTAATATTGTGGTGCATGATGCAGGTTTACCAGCTATCAATTGGAGCGGCATGTGGGCTTTCCTGGCCATCTGACAGGATCATCATTCAAGTTCTTGATGATTCAACAGATCCAGCCACCAAGGTTCTTTATTCTAGCATATAATTTAAATTTCATGAGTTTTTCTTCTTCAATTTCAGAGTTGATAGATTGATTAGGCATTTAGACAAGAGCTGTTTAATCTATAATTTAGATTGACAGTATGACAACATAATATATGAAATATGAGATTATTGAAATCTAAGAATTGGTATTAACACTACAAAAAAATCATCCTGATCTATTTATACTGTAAGATCTCATCTCTTTATAAGAAAGAAGATGAATGACTTTTTATAAAAGTGACAATAATGACACAAAGACGTGAACTTTTGCACATTTTATGGGTTTTATGTACTTTTTGCTCAAGGTGGTTTACCCTTTTGAGTACTTTAAATGAAAAAAAAATTCTTCAATCAACTTTCCTTTAGAAAATTAATAATCTGGGTGTTGACTAAAAATAAAAAATAAAAAAACCATCTGGGTCAAAAAACATGAGACAAAACGCAGCCAGGCCACTAATTCCAACAGGATCCTTTCTGGATTGAAGATTTTGAAGATTTTGAAGATTGATAGTTTTCATCAGGTACAATTTGTGTTTAATTTGAAATAAAAAATATTTAAAATGATTTCTGATCGCACGATATGCGATAAACGAACACGATTCACAAACTTCGAAATCCTCACAAAAATGATCCAAAAGGATCCGGATTCCCACTAATTAATAACTTTTTTCTGCAAGTATTTCCCTTCTGGGGAAAAGTCCAATGCAGCAATTTCCCCATCAAAATATAAAAAAACCAAAACTTGCCCATTTAAATCAACAAACATTTCAATTTGTGATGTGGGTTTTGACCTAGAAAAACAACAGGATTTGGTGGAACTAGAAGTGCAAAGATGGGCAAGCAAAGGAATAAACATAAATTACGAGATCAGAGGCAACAGAAATGGATACAAGGCAGGGGCTCTGAAAGAAGGAATGAAGCACAGTTATGTCAAACAGTGTGATTATGTTGCCATCTTTGATGCTGACTTCCAACCTGAGCCTGATTTTCTCTGGCGCACCATTCCGTTTCTTATCCACAACCCTGAAGTTGCTCTTGTCCAAACTCGCTGGAAATTTGGTAATCATCGTTATTTCTTCTTAATTACTATTATTGTCATATCATTATTATTATATACTTAATTAAACTTGTTTAATTATTGATAGCTATATTTTATGTGGAATGTGAGTTGATTGCTTCTTAAATATATTACTTTGGGTCTCTTAAAAAGAGGATAAGACCGGGCGTAGCTAAGTTGGCTATAACAGTGTGCTCCACCTTCTAGATCAAGTTTGAATCCCTCTTTTTGTAATTTGGTTTAAACTAAATTAGTGTACCGCTCGAATAAATGAATAAGAAGAGAAGAAGTGTTGGTAAACATTTGTTGCATAATTTTAGATACCATATGAAGAGAAGAAGTGTTCGTATACATATGTTAGCATAACATCATCACGAAGGTTTTTCTACTTTGATGCATAAAAACCATAATCCAAGATTAGTTGAGCACTTCACAATTTCAGGGCTTTTCAAATATTCAATGGATATGTGATGGAGTTTGTTTAGATTCTCTTTACGATCTAATATAATGGAGGAAAATAGAGTTGTAAAAACACGCAAGGGTAAAGGTGTGATAATAATTTATTGGTGCTGCTGTTGCAGTAAATTCTGATGAGTGCTTGATGACAAGAATACAAGAGATGTCACTGGATTACCATTTCACAGTGGAGCAAGAAGTGGGGTCTGCAACTCATGCCTTCTTCGGTTTCAATGGTATAGCATTTTAGAAAAAAAAATTGCCAAGGGAAGTACAAAGCAGTTTCCGGTTTCCCCAATTAATGACATGACACTGAGAATGTGATGCAGGCACGGCTGGTGTCTGGAGAATTGCAGCACTTAATGATGCCGGAGGATGGAAGGACCGAACAACTGTGGAGGATATGGATTTAGCTGTCCGCGCTAGTCTCGGAGGCTGGAAATTCGTATATCTTTCTGACGTTAAGGTAATCAAATATGCTAATGATAACAGTCTTGTCAAAATATCAAGAAATCTTAGCTACCTACATTTACAACAAGTTCGAATTAATCATGCCTTAAGAAATACGATTTCCATGATAATCATCCCCTGATATCGAGGTTTCAAAAATTACCGTGCATATGAATAATTTTACCGTTTTAGTAGAAATCCTGTTCTGTGATTTTTTCAATGTGAGCATTTCACTTTTGATCCAATATTAATAATTTTGTACATTTCAGGTGAAAAATGAATTGCCAAGTACTTTCAAAGCTTACCGTTATCAACAGCACCGATGGTCTTGTGGCCCTGCTAATCTCTTCCGAAAGATGGTAATGGAGATTGTAAGAAACAAGGTAAACTTCCACACCGTTTCTGTTGTGTTTATGAAACCGGTTTATGAAGGCACAAGTACAAGATCCTTTAATTTCTTCCTACTCACTGTTACTCTAAATATATTGCAGAAGGTGTCCCCAATGAAGAAGTTTCATGTGATCTACAGCTTTTTCTTTGTTCGCAAAATTGTAGCGCATATTGTTACATTTGTGTTCTACTGTATCATTTTACCAGCTACTGTTTTGGTTCCTGAAGTTCAAGTTCCCATTTGGGGTGCTGTTTACATTCCATCCATCATTACTCTCCTCAACGCCGTTGGAACTCCAAGGTCTTTGTTGTTTCGAATTATTACGAACTAAAGCCTATCTCTACATTGACAGATAATGCGATAGATGTTTTCCCTTGTAGTTACGTATTCATTACTAATACTTTCAAAGGTTGTATTTACAGATCACTCCACCTTATGATTTTCTGGATCCTCTTTGAGAATGTCATGTCTCTGCACCGTACCAAGGCAACATTTATAGGTCTATTTGAAGCAGGGAGAGTAAATGAATGGGTCGTCACGGAGAAACTGGGAGATGCTCTCAAGACAAAATCAGGAGGAAAAGCTGCAAGGAGACCTCGATCAAGGATTGGAGAAAGGTATAATGATTCTTTGCAACCATATGTCCGTCTGTTTTGAAAGCGAGAATATGAAGTTTACGTTTTCTATTCTTCTGGTTCCTAATGAACAGACTGCATATGCTTGAGCTCATTGTTGGATTCTACCTCTTCTTCTGCGGGTGCTATGATCTTGCCTTTGGAAAGAACGGCTACTTCATCTTCCTATTCATCCAATCTATTGCATTCTTCATCGCGGGGGTTGGTTACGTTGGCACCTTTGTCCCCAACTCATAGTCGCATACACTGCCCCAAATTGTTTCAAGAATTCATCCATCAACATCCCTTCCGGCATTTTCATCAAAAGATCAGACTACTGTTTTTTCGTTATCAAGATTCGGTGTTTTAAGATTAATTAAGGCGGATCATTCTTTTGTGACGAGCGATGGTTCAAAATATGTTATTTCTTTGTGGATAGTCTAGGAAAATACAAGGATATGTATTGGAAGCGCATCATACTGTAAAAACAAGCACCAACAAAGAGTACCAAACTTGTTGAAAATGCGACAAGAATAAAATTTTGAACATGGTTCACATGAAAGTTTACTCTGTTTAAGTGGACTGGCACCATCTTTCATTCTTTGCACTTTGCACTGATTGCTCAATAGGCACACATAACTTTTTAAGTCTTGCAAGTACTAAAATAAAGGGAACTTTAAGGAAAAGCTTCCGGTACTGTTCATTTTAACGAAAAATCATATTTTTACATTGAAAAGTCAATTATGGTACTATTCACTTTACCTTTTATTTTGTCCTTATCATTAAAACTCAAAGTTTTCAAATCATTTTCATTATTTTTCCTTAAAATAAAATCACTTAAAATATCAGTATATCCCTATTGTGAGGGTGAGTGGAGAAATGGATTACGATCAAATTAATTCAAGAGGATTAGGGCCTTACTGCTGCTATTTTGAGTGATTTTATTTTAGTACCCGTCCTCTTGAATTAATTGAATCGTAATCCGTTTCTCCACTTTGCTATTTTGAAATACAGATTACGATTAATTTTTTACGTAAAATGAACAAGCTCAACACTACAAAAGGCGAAATGGTTGATTTGTTTGTAAAACAATAAGTTGTCCGAAGAAACATAAAAGATGTTGCAAAAAAAAATGAGGTCAAACTAGCAGTTCAACTTCGACGAAAAAAAAAAACTAATTGTTCAACAAAAAATAAGAGATGAAAGTATTATGTTAAGGTAAATTGCAGTACATAAACAAAACAGTACAATACTATGTTGTAGTTATTACTATGCAAAACTGTAATCGAATCAAACTGGTTATAACTTATAGCCTTCCTCCTTTTTCTTTTTTCTTTTTTTTTTTGAAAAGATAAATTTCAGTACATAAACAAAACAGTACAATACGGCTCCGACGATCAGCAAGAGTAAAAAGACGATGAAATATTCTGTCAAAGTGATGGAATATTTTGTAACGGCGTCGGCATATTCGTTAACTTGATAAAATATTCTGTAACGGTGTTAGCATATTCTATTAAACTAAAGATATATTTCGTCCCCTGAACATTACTTTATGCCGATTAAACATTTCGTCCGGTGGCCGAAATCTTCCACCGAATATTCTACCTCCGGTGCATGTCAACGCATGTTGGCTCGTGTCAACGAGTGCTGGTGCATGTCGGCGGGTGACGGCGCGTGACAACACGTGGTGACGTGTGATGGCGCATGAGTCATTTTTCAAACACTTGTAACTCCCGAATCGATGTTGATTAGATTAATGATTAGGATAGTGGTTTCTCATATAGGAGAAACTTATCATGAGAACTTCAAACGGCAAACAAGGCAAGACGGCTACGACCCCATGGCGAATGGGCTTTTGTTTTCAACTAAATATATGTTATATGGTTTTCATAACTGTTTTATGAATACTCGTATATCATGCCATGACTTTTACTTGTAAAAAAACAAAATGTTTTTATACGTTACTATTGTTATTATTTATGAGCTTTGTTAATCCGTCAATGGTATGATCATAAATATACTTTATTTGCTCATCATGTATGTTTGCATAGTGCTTATAGCACTGTCTGGGGCTAGGATCAGCTTCATGTGTATGTTCACATGCACCGTTACGCTCACAATGGATCCTTTGTAGGTGCCAACATGTACCCTTGACGCCATCTTTATATGTATGTTGTACTAGAACATAAATTTATACGCTCAACCTGTTCATATAGCTACTTTCTTCATAGACTAGTGTGCCTGCATGTTTTGTTAAGCATTACATTATATCATATTATTATATTATATTATATTGTTGAGATATTTGCGATGTACCCATATTCTTGAGATTAATTTATTTTTTCGGTACCTTGATTTTCATACTTACATAGTATGATTTTGGAAACTACACGGTTGAGAGAGGTTATCATATGGCTTCATTACATATCACCTTCACTTTATGGCTTCGTTACCCTTTGGGTGTCAGCAAGCATGCCTCGATTTCGGTATCTATGTAGATATTCAAGTCGGATTGTGTCAATACATTGCTCCATCTCCAAGTCGGTGACCAAAAACAATACATATGTGGGAGTAAAGGTTTAGCAAAGCAACCAATTGCTCGATCTTCACAAAATGACAATGCAAAATGTGAATGTAATGAAAGCTTTGCTTTCTAAGTACTTCCTGCAGATTTGTAGTTACATACAAACATATGGTCCTCATTGTATACCAAGAAAAGGAACAACAAAACTTATGGCCTTTATTTTGTTTAGGAGTTTTTACCAAAGGCCGTTTCATTTCACCGAAGGCTAGCGATGGAGGAGCTAAGCTACCATTTATGCCTAAACAAATAAATACAAATGGAAATGCACTAATTTGATATTTTGCTTTGACCGTTTTAATCCCAAAAGTAATAAGTTCACATTTACTTGATTTATTTAAAAAGATTGTTTCTTAAACACTTCTTAATAAGTTGTAATTGGGTTGTTTTAAAAACGTTGTTTCTGAAGCACACTTTTTCATAAGTGGGGAGACAATGACAAAAGATGTTACTTGCTAGGCATGCCAATTTATTATGCCAAGTTATTCAAGTATTCAAGAAAGGACTAGATGACAATGCTTCATTGGATGTATGAGCATACAAGAAAAGACATGACCAGGAATGAGGATATCCGAAGTAAAATAAGAGTCGTCGCGATTAAGGATAAGATGAGAGAAAACTGGCTAAGGTGGTTTGGACATGTGAAACAAAGACCTATAGATGCTTTGGCTAGAAAAAGCAATTATGAGATAGAGGCTCAGGGAAAAAGGGGTAGAGGAAGACTTAGAAGACTTGGAAAGAGATTTTAAGAAAAGACATGGAGTACTTGGAGCTAACAAAAAAATTAGCGCAAAACCGAGCGCAGTAACATTCTAGGATTCATACAGCCTACTCCATTTAGTGGGATAAAACTTTATTATTGTTATTCATACACTCCCTTTTTCCAATTTGAGCAACCTATTCTCAAATGACCGGTCTTTCACAAAATGCACTTATTTTCTAATCAAGTAAATGTAAAGGCAGTTCACGCGTTACACCTACTAAAATACCATTCTTAGAGATTTGTTAATACAAGAGTAGATATAGACAACATACACCCTTTTAAAATGGTAATTTTTTTTTCGTTGGATAGAAAATATATGCATTCGAGATTTTCGATTTATACCATCTAAAAAGACATACAAGACAATCATTACCTTGTTTTCAGAAGGATAGTTTCTATATGTGTGATGAATCATATGAGGCAAAGATCAAGAAAAAATGCATTTGGACATGACATCACCATAGGTTGAGCATATGGAAAAGTTGATAATAAAGTCTAATTAAATGGATGAAGGTAACATATGATGTGACAGTCTTTTATTTATTCATAACTTCTCTCTTTAGTTTTATTTAGTTTAGTAAGTAACATATGACGATAACTACTAGATCCACTTCAATGTCTTATTTCTCCATCCACTTTAGAATTTCACACACCATAAGAAGCTAAAAATGAAATGTTATTTCCCCGCCCCACTATTATTCCTAAAAAAATTGAAATGATATTTCCCAACCAAGTTGCCAACAATAATCTACCAGTAAGTAAATGACCCTCCAAATGCTCTGTTGTTGTATGATTTTGTACACCGATAACTACCATCAATACCCAATCATCATCAGTTGCTAGCTTCATACCCTTTATCCACACTTTTTCGTTCCAAAATTCCTTCTATCCTCATGCTTTATGTTGTTTATGCGAATTTGGCTTACATATTGTCCATCAATGAAGTGTAAGCTTAAGGCTCCTGTTACCTTTCGTGTTTAACTTATTATTATTATTTTTTTTTTTTTGTTGTTGTTGTTGTTATATATCTTTTAAGGTCTTTATCGGTACAAAAGGCAAATTTGTAAATAAATTTTTTTATTAAAAAGTAATTGGAAAAATAAGATACTGGGGTGAGAACAACAGTATGTATGATTGGGTTTAGCTGAAATTTGGAAAACTTTTGGATCCCTTCAATTTTTGTTTTGGGAGGTCCTCTAGTTCTATTTACAAGGCAAAAGTCAAAAGTCATTATTTTTCAATTGACAAAAAAAAAAAAAAATGTAAATCGTTATGGTAACAGCGCTTGGGCATCCGTTTACATTGAACTTTACCACATCGACATTCAACGCAACGTACTAAATTGAAGAAACAAACTACCAAAAGCAGTTTCCGCCATTGACTGAAGTGCCCAGACTAATTTTCATCCCTCTCTCTCTCTTATATATAAACACACACATATCTCCTGTGTTGCTGTGGAAACTGACTGTATTTTCCGCCATTGACTGACCCCCAAGTCACCCGGCTCCAACCCTCGGCCGGACCGGCAGCGAGCTAAGCTGCCAGCAGTGAAACACATTTTACCATTTCATTTCATATCACAAGAAGATTTTCTCAAGATATGATCATTTGTTGCCATTTAAACCACAATTAAATAAGTCAATTTACACAGATTGTAATGTCTCAGTTACTCTGCATTTTCCTGCTTTAATTCGTTTTCTATGTCGTTCATGTTTTCCATGTTTTCCATGACACAAAACATGGCTGGCCGTACTTCTTGTAAAAATATCTCGTTTGCGTGATTTCGAGCATTAATCACAGAGATGCTGCTCTGCATTTTCCTATCTCTCAAGGAAAGATTTTCTCTTCAATGTGTGTATTTATATTCTGCACTGCATGTTAGCTGGGAAGGACTTGCATTTGAGTGTTTTCGCACCGGGTGTTTCAGGCAGCAGAGGGGTTTGCTGAGAAATCGGACATTTTCGATTTTCTGCAAAATTTAATCTGCTAGAGGGACACCAGAGGGTTATATATAGAAGAGGAAAGGGATTCAATGAAACAGGGAAGTGGAAAGAGAGTTAGTTTGTAAATTGAAGGGACTCAAGGATGAAGTTTGGAAGGGGATTTTCGGTTCCCCAAGATGACGATCTACGGTTCATGGATCCATGGGTACCCATGACTCCAGAGAAGCTGATTCTGGCAAAGGGTCATCCAATACCAGTCGACCACCGCGGGAACCTCCTGCAAGGAGCAAACGGGCAGCAACAACTGACCGGAATTTCAAGGGAACATGTACCGGTCAGTGTCAACTACAATGGCATGAACCAAGATGTTAGCCCAAATGAACAGCTACTTGGAAATGGAGGGCAATATAGTTATGATGGAAGTCTGGCTAAGGAAAATCTGATGATCAATCACTTTGCAGGCTCATTCACGCAGTTGTTGCGCGGTGACATCTCGTGTTGGAACAACAATCCAATGACGCAACTGCTGCATGATAAGGCAGCTTATGTTGCCTCCGCAAACATGAATCTGGGCAGAAGCGTGGACATAGCAGCAAACACGCCACTAATTCCCAAGCTGCATCCTCAATCGGGAAACCAAGGACACAACTTGGGAAGTTACTTGCTCACCAAGCAAAATTGCAGCATTTCATATCCTTCAAGTAACATGATGAGCAGGTCCTTGGTTATGGATTTTCCATTCCCAGTTGACAACAGTCGGCGAGATTCCAACTCATTCCATTGGTTATTCGGAAACCAAAATCACTGCTCAAGTTTGAGCTCAAACCTGTTGAGTAATGGTGACAGTTCATCCCAGATAAGTCAATGTAAGTATTTCAACTCGGTTCTGATATTTATTTATTCTGCTCTAATTTGATTTCCTTGATAGAAAGAAACGAAAAACTTTGAAGAAAAACTGAGAAGAAATTAATACAGAAAAATAATAAACTTGACAGAGAAACTGCTTTTCTGCACAGATGGTTTCCTACCAAGCTATGATCTAAACTCCTTGCCAAGTACAGAAGGCGACACTGCCTCAGGTGTTGCCGGCCAACTCCAATTCACAACAAATGAGGCCAAGAATTTGGAGAACGACCAGCATTCTGCAATGCTGAAATCCTTGACGGACGAAAGTGCTAGGAAGGAAAAAGGCAAGCAGGTCTTGTCTATAGAAGATGAAGCAACTCAAAAAAATGGTGATGGCCGCTTGCAGAACATTGTGGAGTCATCATCTGCAGCCATTTCTACACCGTACGACAAAAACAAAGAGTCTGGCAGGGGAGGCGACAGAGGGATTGATCTGAATAAGACGCCCCAACAGAAACCACCCAAGCGAAGAAAACACAGGCCGAAAGTAATCGTTGAGGGTAAGCCCAAAAGGACGCCAAAACCTGCAACTCCGAAGAATACAGAGTCCAAGGAGACCCGACTGGAAAAGAGGAAGTATGCAAGAAAGAATGTCCAAAAGGAATCCCCAAGTCAATTGGCAGAGGTAACACGGGAGACAGCAGGCCCTACTGCTGGAAAAAGTGCAAAATCATGCAGAAGAGTTTTGCATTTTGATTTGGAAAAGACCGTGGATGAAAACCTATGCAGAGAAATTGGTCAGCAAGAGAACAAGAGGACTTTTGATTTGAATTTTGACTCTCAAGGGACACATGCGGGCACTGAAACGAACCAGGTTTTGACTGAAAAGGCAGCTGAGCGAAGTGTCCTACTGAACGAATTGATGGTAGATAAGCATATCCCAAGCACTAACAGGAACCCTATCCCTTCCATGAGTCTTGTGCCAAATAACTATACATTCCGGCCAGAAAGCCAAGCATCTGCATCCCTGCTTGCTACAGCAAAAGACATGCATCTGAAAAACTCACATGTCATGAGGAGACGTACAAAGACTGCAAATTCTGATCTATGCCAGAGAAAATGCAGAGATGAAGACACTCCTGTGCAGCAACATACCCATGCTGAAGGAATAGGCCAAGATGTCATTCGAGCAGAGATTAGATGTGAAAACCTTCAGAAGACTAAAGAAAATGTCAACCAGGGTGATTCTTTACTAAAAATTCTCTCCCTTCCAAGTGAAGGAAGGGGATCCAAGAGGGAATTTTTTCAAACTGCTGAGCACCCTTGTCGTTCTACCAACAATCCACCAAGTTCACTGTCATTCCAAGAGATACTTCAATTGGATAGAATTCAGAAAAACAGTGGCACTCCCAGCAAAGATTGTTCAGGAAGTCGTAAGAAGAAGAAAGTTGAGAATGGACACTTGAGCATCAGTAATATGCCTAGTAAAGTTACAGCAGTTGAAAAGTGTCTGGGAAAAGTTGATAGAACAGGGGAAAATAATCTCAATTCAAATGGATTTGCATCGAAGAACCATACAATACTGAGTTCTTACTTTGAAAATAACAAAATGATTGACAGAAGGAACAAAGGGATCAGCAAGTTTATGACTGACAGGTATGCCTACTCCATCACTTCTGGGAATGGTTTTCTACATCGGCCAATCTCATCCAAATCAAATTCATGCCATGGTTCCACTCAAGTTCTTAGCTTTTCCACCCATTCATCAAGTCAAACATGTAACCAACTAGCCTCATCACCTCCTAAAAAATCCTTTCAGCTAGGAACCAAGCTGGTATCTCATGATAATATGTCAGCAAAGAAGCAGGCTGGGGGAACTACTGTATTGAAAATTTCATCAGGTACAGATAAAGTCCGGCAAGAGAAGGATGCCTCATATGATTACCAGCAACCTTCTGCAATTGCAATTGGTACTTTCCATCATAAGGAACCTCTGAATTCATCTCTGTAACTACTTTCAACTCACTTAATGACACACTTGATTTTGATGCAGGGTTTCCAATAAGAACAAGAAGTACAATACCAATAGATGATATCATACATCAATTTAATGGTCTCAACCTCAATGGAAGCTGCAGCAAAATTCTGGAGCAGGAGAATGCACTTGTTCCTTACAAAGGAGATGGTGCAATTGCTCCCTTTAAAGGTATTATTAAGAAACGTAAGTCGAGGCCGAGAGTAGAGCTTGACCCAGAAACAAATAGGATATGGAATCTATTGATGGGCAAGGAGGGAAGCGAAGGTGTTGAAAGAACTGATAATGAGAAGGAGAAGTATTGGGAAGACGAAAGAAAGGTTTTCCAAGGACGAGTTGACTCATTCATTGCACGCATGCACCTTGTTCAAGGTAAAATACCTTCTATTTCATTCCTAATTTGGATGGTCATGAATTGTTGCCTATGTTATTATACACACGATTTATACACAAGCTTTCTCATCACATAAACAATTATTGATAAGGAAGGAAAAAAATTAATGAAAAAACAATAATTACATGTATGTTATGCTGGCAAACACAGAATGTTTCTAATTCAAGTCTAAAATCAGGGAACCATGTAATGAGGTTCTAATAGCATCAAATCAAATCAAACACTTCAACAATGATGATAAATGCAAAAATAATGATATGATTAACAAAATTATGAACATGTTAACTGCAGAAAACTTGCTAGCGTGACCTTTTTTTTCGTTTTCTCCTTCAGCACCAATTTCTGGCTAATTTTATAGAAATCTGCAGCGCAACATGCATTTCCAGTTCAGCAAGAAAATCTAAAGTATTCAACTTGAAAGTCAATGCAAGATGTAAACTCAACCAAGAAAACTCGAACTTGACTACATATAAAACATGTAAAAACCCAGGATGGTACCATTTTTGTTTGTGAAAGATTGCATAATTAGATAACAGGGGTACGAATTACTTTTTGCTTCTCATGTATACCAGAAAAACGTAAATTCATTATAATTTTCTTCAATTATGGATATGTCGTTATAAGATATCATGCACATCAACACTTGATAAAAAATTATAATGAACAGGAGACAGACGTTTTTCAAAATGGAAGGGATCAGTTGTTGACTCGGTGATTGGAGTTTTCCTTACCCAGAATGTTTCAGACCATCTATCAAGGTACATTCATAATTTTGGCTTGAAGATCAACCAGGTAGCCCATATATGAATGTCTTATGGTGAACAATTTTTCTTTTGTTCCTTTGTGTCTTTTGTAGCTCTGCCTTCATGTCATTGGCAGCACGGTTTCCGCTTCAGTCAAGCAATCACCAAGCTCCACACAAGGTTGGAACAAACATCTTGGTTAAAGAACCAGAAGTTCGAATGACAAGTCCAGATGATGCCACCAAATGGCATAAAGATATATCAAGTCAACCAATCTACTGCCAGATTTCTAGGACACTCCATGAATCTACAGAAAATCAGAGAGACGGTGAGAACTCATTGACAGAAAGGAATTTAGATGAGGCACATAGCCAATGTTTTGAGGAAGAATTTGTATCGTCTCAAGATTCTATTGAATCCTCAGTCACTCAAGGAGCTGTAGGAATCAGATCGTACCAAGCGTCCAACTTGGAAACAGAAGATCCTATCACTGGATGCCAGCCCAACAAGATTCCCATTTCCATTTCAACGTATCAACAAATGGAGAAAGCGACCATGTTTCAGGACTTTTACCGTCAAGTGAATGGAAGCTCACTATTAGATGATGGATCCAAGAATGCGCAAATGGAATATTCACAGATAAAGACACGATTAGACAAAATCAATCATCTCACTGGCAGTTCTTTCACAAATCCAATCAATCTTGATGATGAAAATATCCAAGTACCAGTTGCTCCTTCCAGCAACAATCAATTGCACATGTACCCAAATTCTGGAGAGCCAGAGCCATGGAGATTTGGAAATTTCAGTGAGGACAGCATATCCTCTTGGCCTTCAACTGCTTCCAGGTTCAATATTGAACATGACAAGTACAAGAACTTAAGAAATGAAGAACTGTTAGGAAGTGTTGTTAATTCCTCTATGCAACAGAATGGTCTTAGGAGATCTCAAGAAATGCCACCAGTGGACCCGTATGCATTGTTCAGACAGCACTCAATAGACCCGAAAAACAGTTCTGAAACAAGGCCAAGCACTGGGCATAATCCTTCCAACTACAGTCATCAACGAAAGGGGAACCTAACCTTCCAATTAGAGAGCACGTCAGTCAGAGAGCCTGAAAAACATGCTGAATCACTTCAGAGAAATAAGAGTGTTAGCATGCAGCATGTCGAAAATGTCGGTGATCTCAGTAAAAAATCTTTCAACGTCGTTGACGGTAGGCAAATACACATGAAAAATCAATCAATTGATTCAAATGTACAGGAGCAACTATATTCATATAGTCAGTCGCAAAAAGAGACAAGTAAAAAATCTTCAAAAAGAAGAAAAGGAAAGGCTGACAGTGAGAAAAAGAACGATGTTAACTGGGACATCCTGAGAAAGCAGGTGCAGGCCAATGGTAGGAAAAAGGAAAGAAATAAAGACGCAACGGACTCACTGGACTATGAAGCACTAAAAAATGTTAATGTAAAAGAAATTTCTGAGGCAATCAAGGAGCGAGGGATGAACATCATGCTAGCGGAACGGATCCAGGTGCTCTACTATTAGGGTTCAGTGTCAGACTTCATGTTTGTTAAATGCACTTCAATTTTTACCAGAATAGCAACAGTGGACAGGTTAAGACTATCATTCATGATAAGACTGGTTGCAAAAATTTTGTAGGAATTCCTAAACCGACTGGTTAGAGAACATGGAAGCATCGATCTGGAATGGTTAAGAGATGTTCCTCCTGATAAAGCAAAGTAAGCCATTCCACACAATTATATAACAAGAAATTATAAGAATAATGCACTGCAATGTCAGCAAGTTTATACCTAGTTACACAAATGAATTTTCCGCAGGGATTATCTATTAAGCATACAAGGATTGGGATTGAAAAGTGTGGAATGCGTCCGGCTTTTAACACTTCACCACCTTGCTTTCCCGGTAACAAAGATGTGACTGCTAATTAGTAATTTGGTTATAGTAGTCTCGGAACATGTTACAATCAATGAAATTATATCTCTTATTCACTCCATATAGGTTGACACTAATGTTGGAAGGATAGCAGTAAGACTGGGATGGGTCCCCCTCCAACCCTTACCTGAATCGCTTCAGTTACACCTCCTAGAAATGTAAGAAACGATATTGTGCCAACTGAATGATTACATTTCCAATACCTGCAAATGCTAACCATATACTTCTCTAGGTACCCAATGCTGGAGTCAATTCAAAAGTATCTATGGCCAAGATTATGCAAACTTGACCAACGAACGCTGTAAGCTCATAGATCCATAAACATTTCATATTAATTTCAGAGCACTACTTTCATGTCCAAAATTTCATGTATTTTTTTTTTTAATTATTGGACTTATGTTTTTACTGATAACCCAATGACTATTGAATCACAGTTATGAGCTGCACTACCAGATGATTACATTTGGAAAGGTATGCATGCTGTTTCATTAGTTAGAAATATTAAATTAGATGTGATTAATCAAAAATAAAATAAAGCCTCATATTTTGATCTGTATGCAGGTTTTCTGCACAAAGAGTAAACCAAATTGCAATGCATGTCCAATGAGAGGAGAATGCAGACACTTCGCAAGTGCTTTTGCAAGGTTTGAGCAATAAACTCTGATAGTTACACGTATTGCTGCCACTGTGCAGGAAAAAATACATTGAAGCAACTCATGAGGATCTCCAGATATCTTGAGACACAGGATTCAGGATCAATTAAATAATAATCAGAAGTCTAAGGAACTAAGAATAGTAGATAGTTACATGGAGACTTGTAGTTGTATAAATTACTCTATGTTTCACTCTGCGGAACAATTAGGATAAGTAAAAGAAAATTACAATTATATTATTATGAAACTCATGAAATAAGAATGTATTAATCAAATTGATACCAACCATGTTTGGTGCAGTGCTAGGCTTGCCCTGCCAGGTCCAGAAGAGAAGAGCATTGTGAGTTCAAGTGTTCCAATTGCAGCCGAGATAAACCCTACATTAGCTGTCACCCCCATGTCACTGCCTCCACCAGAAATCAACTCATTCCAGATAGCAGGTGCTGAGATTAACAACTGTGAACCGATCATCGAAGAACCAGCATCGCCAGAACAAGAGTTCACTGAGCTATCACAAAGTGACATTGAAGACTTGTTCTATGAGGATCCTGACGAGATTCCAACCATCAAACTCAACATGGAACAGTTCACATCGACATTACAGAACTATATGCAAGAGAAGATGGAGCTCCAAGAAGGTGACATGTCCAAGGCTTTAGTTGCCTTGACTTCAGAAGCTGCTTTTATTCCTACACCCAAGCTAAAGAATGTCAGTCGACTACGAACAGAGCACCAAGTGTAAGTACATTTCATCCCATAGTCACAAACCCACATATTCTTAGCAAAACACTGAACACAAACTGAAATATTGTAGGGCCAAAGTCTACTTTGAAGGTTTGCACTAAATTTTCCTAATATCTCTGATTGATCATTTATAACGAAACCACAGCATATTCAATCTAGGAAAACAAACTTAGGTGTCTAAATTTTGAATTCGCTGAATTTTAAACAAATCTCTGCCTAGGAGCCAGTATGTTCCGAGTTTTGGCACACATACCCATATCAAGCATGTGTAAACAGACATAAGTGTAACTTCTCTAACACACTTATACATTCTGTGCTGGTATAATGCAGGTATGAACTACCAGATTCACATCCACTCTTAAAAGGGGTAGGTTAAAATTATATATTATATCAACAATACATAAGCATTATTATTCTCAATTAATCACTATTCAACTTTACAGATGGACAGACGGGAACCAGATGATCCAAGCCCTTACCTTCTTTCTATATGGACACCAGGTAAGCTCCAGACATAAAAGAACTGGATACACTGTTGAGAATCTTGAGACTATTCAAGTTTAATGCATTTGATTCACTAAACAAAGTTAGAACTTAGAATACAGATGCATGGATGGCCTAGAGCTAGCTAAATTTGACATCGGATGTATGAAGTTGAAAATATTGTACATCTTACTAAGGGATACATTTATTTTATTTATACCAGGTGAGACTGCAAATTCAATTCAACCACCAGAAAGCAGGTGTGGCTCCGAAGACCAACACAAATTGTGCAATGAGAAGACATGTTTTTCATGCAATAGTATAAGAGAAGAAAGGTCACAAACAGTCAGAGGGACAATTCTGGTGAGGAAAATTGATTGTGGTAATACGTCAAACAAAAAACGAACCTACATGCAGTTTTATACTGAAATATCATTCAACTTGTAACAGATACCTTGTAG
This sequence comes from Malus domestica, assembly GCF_042453785.1. Lineage (NCBI taxonomy): Eukaryota > Viridiplantae > Streptophyta > Magnoliopsida > Rosales > Rosaceae > Malus > Malus domestica. The sequence continues at coordinate 6,645,029 of NC_091667.1, read as the reverse complement.
AACAGCAATGAGAGGGAGCTTTCCACTCAACGGCACATATTTCCAAGTTAATGAGGCAAGTGATATTCCTCGTTCAATTTTATCTAATGTGCAGAATCTGGACAAAGTTAATAGCAGTCCAGCAAGTATAGCCTGTGCACATTAACTTAACCATGATCCTGTACTCCTCCACTTTTGGTAAGCCAGAATATTAGAGCCATTAATTTCTAGATTTACAAACAAAATTCTATCACAATGCAGATGTTCGCAGATCATGAGTCTAGTCACAACCCAATTGATGTTCCAAGGGGGTGGATATGGAATTTGCCAAGACGGACTGTATGCTTTGGAACTTCTGTATCAACAATATTCAGAGGTAAGAGAAATTAAGATACCAGGGTCACTGCAATCACATCCCAGTTAAAAATGTATACTTACATTGAAATATTTATGTCTACCAGGTCTATCAACAGAGGGAATTCAATACTGCTTTTGGAGAGGTATGTAATACTCACTTCAGTTCTTCATATTAGTTTGCGGATAACTATCTAGGAACATAGTACAGAAATAAGAATATAACACAAGATTATGAATTTAACTTCTCGGGACTAGTTATATAACAAAGGTATACATACCAACGGTTTAAGAAAAAGAAAAATGTACATGATAAACTTTAAACTGATTTGTATTTTTTTATGTAAAGGACAAATCATTGATAGTGCAAAGTGACAAACAAGCTTACATATTGACTGATTGACTTATATGCAGGATATGTGTGTGTGAGGGGATTTGAAAGAAAAACAAGAGCACCGCGACCCTTAATGCCCAGACTGCATTTTCCTGCAAGTAAGTTGACCAGGACACAAAATGAAGGGAACAAACAGCACTGACCACTGTGCAACGAAGATTTTCATCAGACGTACAGAAGCCTACTGACTGTGTGAGAAGAACAATGACTAACAAATTCTATTGCTTTCAATTATTCTTCCTCCAGAATAAGCATTCATTATATGACAGGCAGCAGCTGATAGCAAGTATCATGTGCAATATGTGAGATTCATGATCAGATAGTAGTCTGTATGTACATTACTATTTTTTTCAATAAATGCCCAAAAAGGAGCAATCCTTCCAAATCAATGCAACATTATCACTGCCCAAATGAAAAAAAATAAAAAAAATAAAAACTCTTCTGTGATAATCAACAAAAAGAAAATTTGCATGCATGGATGTGTGAATGGACAAACATAGATTAGATGAAGCAATAAAGAATGAATGTATAAAACAGAAACATATCCTAATGCCTGTCATTTACATATCGCAGAAGAAAAATTCTAGACAACATTTCTCAATTGAAATACTCAAAAAGCTACCAAACTTTCGCTTTTATTCTAAATCTTAGAGATCTGAGGTCGTCAAGTGTATGAGCAAAGTTACAGGTAATATTCAAATCATACAGAACCTCGATCGGTATAAAGGTCTGAAAGCTTCAAATAATTTATCAAACAAAAATTTTAATGAAGTTAGCCGCAACTATGCCAGTGTTATGAAGACGGGCAATTACAAATTGTCAATGCATTTACCTGCAATATAGAGTTCTGATGATCAAAAAATCCTTTCAAGCTTCTATTGCTACAATAGAGCATCTGGAGATGAAACCACCCACAGTACTTCTGTCGAAGCTAATATACCTTAAATAAAAACCTGCCTCCAAGAAGTATCCTTAAGTCATTGCAATTTCTAGAAACCAAAAGTAAATTCCTTATGTAACCAACTTGAAAGAAATTAACTTAATCAAAATGTAAACCACAACATCTACTTCATAGGATACTACCATGGACTGAAACCAGGTAAATGCACCCCACAAAAAAAAAAAAAAAAAAAAAAAGAAAAGAATACCGCACTTACACAGAGAACAACAGTATGCAAACCACATAAACAACGACGCTGGATAGAGAGCAGATTTATATTAGAGTTTCAATACTAAAGTAAGGTTTTATTACTTGTATATATCACTGCAACAAACATATAGTTGCGATAATATTAAATCCTCTGGTTCTTTACATCATGTGACAAACTTCAAATCAATATGCCCAGCTTATAATAGGAGCTTTTGCATTTGACTCGTCATATGAGATGACTGCAATTTTATCAAAATGTACTTCCAATTAGTTGAGACACGTACCAAACTCATAGGCAAGAATTTTTAACTCTAAACCACAGCATGAAAGTTACAGGAAGTAGAAACTACTCCAACAATGGAATAAGCAATAAGAAACCAAGAAAAAACAAAAGTTAAAAACGTCTGCACAAACAAAATACTTCAAACAACCTAATGGGAAATAAAGAAATGTACGCTGGAATAATGTGAAACTCTAAGTTAAGATTTTCATCATTTTCTCCCAACACTAATGCTCAACTTTTAAATCGTTGATAAATATATCTTGCCCAGACATAAGTTAGAGGCATTCACATTAAGCTAACTCCACAGGAATCTCCATAGGAACCTAAATAAATATATGAAATCCTACAAGAGAGATAAATATAGCAAGGAAATCCATAAGAACCCATATGTTTCCAATAGTAAATATTCTCTAAAAATGATAATACTCCATAAACTACAAACATATATGATATGAGTTGGACTGTACATCTCCTCTAAGTTCACTTTCCTTGTACTATGAAAACTTCTGTCAATCATAAATTTCAAGAACAATTTCTGACATTACGGGGAAAAAAGTGTACAAACCATTCTCACGGCATCCAGAATTATCCTTCAAATAACCATAATACACAGACAAGCATACCAGTGATGATCATAAATCCCATCATAAATATTAAGACAATTTTTCTTTACTCTCTCATTTGGGCCATTATATCCAATTATTTACTTAGAAAAATACTCCTTTTTTATGATCACTTGGGTAGACATTAGACAGTTTCAAATGTTTACTGTCTAGATTTGTTTTACCAACCTCAATTCATCGAGCAAGAAGCAAATCTTGTTTAAGATGACAACCATTTATTGCCGCTTCATAATTTCAATTATATCAAGCTTAATTTCCCACCATCCTTTAAGCATGAACCTCATAACCTTTGCGATTGCAGCAATTACTTATAAGTTTCAACAACAACAACATTTAAGCACAAATACATAAAAGGAACGCAAATACGACGGTATAGCACTACAAAATAAGATTAAAAAAAAAAAAAAAACCTTCTTGGAAAATAATACAAACATAATTCAGAGAACAAAACAAAAAATCCAAGACAAGGTAATAATATCAGAATGCAGTACTTAAATGAAAATTATAAACCACTTTCTAGAAAATGCCCTCTTATACACATCGAAGCTAGTGGAGCAATTCGGAGGATCTACGAAGGAAGAAAAATATATGATTTAAGGTACTTGTAAGATGAATTTCAATTGTAAATCCTTCCTGTTATTTAACAAATAATTAATTCATCAATGTTGGATTCAATACATTAAAACACAGAACCACCGATAATACGATTAACGCGGCCATCATAATTCTTCTCCTTTAAATTGTCCTTCTGTTTTCTCGGCAACCAAACAGAAAATAAGAAGAAATGCAGAGATCAGGGTATTGATAGAGAGAGAGAGAGAGAGAGATACCTGCTGCGTTTATTGGAGACGAAGCGCAGAGAGATACATAGTTGTGTTGAAACTTGGAAATTGCGATATCCGTAGATTTAGCGGAAGTTGCCTTCGAAATTTTTGCCGCCTTTTGCCCTTACCTCCATCATTGGAAACTTTACTCGGTGACAGCTAGCGTCATCCAATCAAGTCTAATAATATAATTGATTAAAAATTTGAATAATTTTTTTATACAATTATATTATACATTTGATGTATCAAACTGTATTTCTAACAGATTAAAAAATGTCTCCCATCATACTCTCGTTAAAGGTGCGTTATTGCATGGACTATCTCAAATTAGATTAGTTTATGAGATTAAATTGGATTGATTTAGAATAGATTAAGTTGGACTAACTTAATAAAATATTTGATGTTGTACCAGAAGTAGAATAATTAACCAATCTTAATATTTTATTATTTTATTTATATAATAATATTTTATTATTAAATCTTTCTTTTCATTTTTCTAAAAAACTCTTTTACTATCTGGAAAGAGTAAATTGTAGCTATGGTTTTTTAATTTTAACTCAATTAGAGCAAAGGTCCCTTAACTAAAAACTTATTACCATTGGTCTCTCAACTCATCAAAACGTGCAGCTATGGTCCCTCAACTAAAAATTCATTACCATTAGTCCCTCAGCTTTAATTCAACTGGAGAAATGGTTCCTTAACTTTAACCCAATTGTAGCAATGGTCATTCCAACATAACTCGTTTTGACAAAAATGTTGACATAGTTAACGAAAATGACCATAATTACACACTTTGATGAGTTGAGGGACCCTAATTATATAAATGGTTATTCCAACATAACTTATTTTGACAAAATTTTGACGAAATTTATGAAAATGACTACAACTACACATTTTGATAAGTTGTGGGACCCATGGTAATGGATTTTTAGTTAAGGGACCATTGCTCCAATTTGATTAAATTTGAAAGACCATTGCTACGATTTACTCCTCTGGAAATACTCATCTTTATCTTTCTCCTTTTCTCTATCCTATTCTCTACCTCTCATTTCTCTTTTTTTTTTCTCATTTTTTGCCAGATCTTTCCTGCAAAACACAATATCTAAAATCCTTAACCCGTTGATTCCAAGAAAATATAGAATATTTAAGAAGAAAAAAAATTTTGGATATTGCACCTCTTCGGATCAAGATTCTTCTTGAGATTATCGGAAACGTTGTTTCCATATGATTTTCTCGTCTTGGTTTTCTTATTCATAGCATTGTTTCTGATATGATCGTAGTGCTTTTGAAAGAACGATTTTCCTTCCAATGTCGTATTACTACATTGGCGCTCTTCTGGCGGTTATATGGACGAAGGAATGATTTTGATGGGAAATTGTTGGCATTCTTGGCCTCCTGTATTCCTTCAAGCGCACTAGGTGGCTCTTAAGCCTCTTTACGCTCCTCCTTGTCGTGTTCTACATCCACTATTGGGTTCACGAAGATCTCGTATTTTGGGGATTTGGGTCTCGACGGTGCCAAGCAAACAAGACAAGTTCGAGGCGAAGCAAAGCAGACGAATTTAGCAGTACGATGCTTTTTGGGAGGTCTTGGTAAGACCTCCTAGTGAGGGATTGAGGCAAGCCCTCTTTTATCCCATCAAACTTAGTCTTGCTTGTCATAAACACGTGCCTAAACTAATATGTAATCTAATATAGTCCAGTGAAAGTTAGTGATGACAAACAACCACACCCTAAGATAATTAGTAATACCACTCTCATATTATATTTATACTATTATAATAAGAAAAATATTTAAATACCTTTTACACTGCCTTTTCCAACTTTTTTTTCTCACTCAATGAATACATGTGGACAATCATTACACCTAAATCTATGTATTAATTGTATCAAAATTTTTTTCTTTTCTTTCCACCATTACTCCTAATTAAATCCTATGTATCAACCAAGTCATTGATATTATTCACCACAAATCTAATTATTAATATTATTTTTTATGCAAGTTTAATTTTCTAAGGATTCTCCTTTTTATTTTTGTTTAATTTTGTATCTTTCTAGTTTTAAGTTCTTGTAGTTCGAAGATTTTGTTTACTTTGCCTCTCCCAAACCGTTTAAGTAGAATTGCGAATATTTGACATATGTATTTCGATGGACATCATTAATAATTTGGTTGATATATGAGATTTAGTTCATGATACTAGTAGAAATGAGTAGAATTTTTTTTTAAACACAATATCCATATATCATCCATTGTGTGGGAAAGACAAGTTAGAGAATACAAGTAGGGAAGGTGCCCAACATTCTTCTTATCGCTTATTAACAAGTATTTCCCAGCAAAATTTAGTAATAATTTTAATTGTTTATGTAATGCTCTTGCTTTCCAATCATATAATCTACAAAAATGCTCAAAATTGATCAATTAGTGTGTATATTGTTGAATATTTGTTTCGGTCCACTCTATAATACAACCTCGTAATATAAATATGAGGAAATGGGAGGAATGGTCCCTGAACTATGCTCGAATTGTAGATTTGGTCCCTAAACTAAAAAATCATTAGATTTGGTCCCTGAACTTAACAAAATGTATAGCATTGGTCCCTCTATACTAACACCGTGAGATTTTCCGTTAGTTTGATGACGTGGTCTTTGTGGGCTCCATATTTTTGTTCACTAAATGCCATGTGGCTTAAAAATTCAAAATAAAAATAAATACAAACATAGAAAAAGAAAAAAAATAAAAAAGTAAAAGTTATCTCTCTCTCTCTCCCGTCTTCCCTTCTGCCTCGCCTCCTCCAAACCCCAGCCACACGCCATTGATTCTGGTGCTTCCGTTTTTTTTAGATTTCATTTTTAGTTTTATTTTCGCTTAAGATTTTCTTGAATTTTTTGTCTAGTTCTTCGCCGACGTCGCCGATTTCAACTGGGTCCGGATTAGAGTTGGGATTGCGGATCTAGATCGGGATATTTGAATAACGGTGTACCAGTCAGGTGGGTTTTGATCGGTGACGGCAAGGAAAGAAGATGGAATGTCGCCGACCTCACCACCGCCGAGCGCCGTCTCTGGGTGATCACCACGGCGACATCATGCCATTTAATCTGGGCGCCAAACTCCCTCGCCGACTTCACCACCGCCGAGCGCCGTCTCCTCCAAATTCCAGAAAGCTCCAAGAAACCATGGCGTCGGACTTCTTGGTCTCCCTCGCCGCCATCCTCTTCGCTCTTTCTCTCCTTCCCGGGAGCACCTCGTTGTTCACCACCTAGCCATGATCCGCGCTCTGACTCGACGCCTCCGACCCAGCCATGATCCGCGCCTTCCTCCTCTCCTTCTCCCTCAAGGCGTGCTCGATCGATGCGACCTCCCTCTCCATCGCAGTTCGTCGTCGCAGAAGGGAAGAAGGGAAGACGGGAGAGAGAGAGAGAGATAACTTTTACTTTTTTATTTTTTTTTCTTTTTCTATGTTTGTGTTTATTTTTATTTTGAATTTTTAAGCCACATGGCATTTAGTGAACAAAAATATGGAGCCCACAAAGACCACGTCATCAAACTAACGGAAAATCTCACGGTGTTAGTATAGAGGGACCAATGCTATACATTTTGTTAAGTTCAGGGACCAAATCTAATGATTTTTTAGTTTAGGGACCAAATCTACAATTCGAGCATAGTTCAGGGACCATTCTTCCCATTTCCTCTATAAATATTTGTTTTCTAACAAGTAGTTATGTAACATTGAGAATTGCTGTCAATTAATATTTACATATAAGCGAAAGATCTTTCAAATCTTGAACCAAAACCAATTTTATAAAATTTATAAATAAAAAAAAAGAAGTCCTATTAAAATTTATAAAACAGAAAAGAAAACTATAGAGTAATGAAAAATACTCGAGCCCCGAGGTTTGTCAAATTCATAATTCCCCAAATTTTCCAAACTGTTCACATTCGAAATGGCTCTGGAGAGGAACACATTCGAAACCATAACCCCATCTCGTTTCATCACCTTCACTTTCCCAAACCCCTCCAACTCCTCCTCACTCCTCCGCGTCGCCGTCCTCGACTCACCTCTTCAACTCACTGACTCACCCCGAGTCGCCGCCATGCTCGTCCCCATCCCCCGCGAGTCCGACTGGATATTCTCCACCGAGTCGGGCCACCTCCAGCTCCTTCTCAGCTCGCCTGGGATCTCCCGCCTAATCCTCATCGGCAGCGACCGATCCGCAGATGCTCACCATTCACCGCCAATCTACCACCGTCCGGATAAAAACGGCACGTCGTGTAATGAGGAACTCGGGGTGAGTGAGAAATTGAAACCTCTTTTGCTTGCTTTATCTCCAAAGTGTTGCTTCAAATTTGGCATTCCTGAGATACCCATTTTGTGTTATGAAGATAATGTGGTTTCTAGTGTGGTTTTGGAGAGGTGTGTTGGGTCTCTGGTTGGGGAAATGGTGGTGGAGGATGTGGAGATTGAGAGTGGCGCCGGCGAGGTTTCGAAGAGGGAGTTCAGGAGGCGTTTGAGGTTTAAGAGAATGCCCAATTTGGTTCAAACGGAGGTACGCATTGTTCCGAAGACGGGTTTTGGTTTTGATTGTGTGGAATTTGGAGAAATAGAGTTTAGGCTGGATAATAGTGTTTTAGTGCACCCTTATTTGGTTCCTATGGTGGCAAGTCTGAGTCTTGTTGCTTCTTGTGTCGAGGAACAGATTCGAAGTGGGTTTAGACCCAAAGCTTTGTGTTTAGGAGTTGGTGGTGGAGCTTTGCTTGGATTTTTAAGTGCCCATTTGAGTTTTCAGGTTGTGGGTGTGGAGGCGGATGGGGAGGTTCGAAGGGTTGCTAGGAAGTATTTCGGACTGGAAGATGGTGAGCATATCAATGTTCACGTTGGGGATGCAATAAAGTTTATAGAGAAACTTGCTTTCCGTGTTAATGAACGGACTGCCGGTTCTATTTTTGCATATGAGGTAGAGGATGGTAGTGAGTCTTGTGACATGGGCGATGGCAATGACGTTCATACTAAATTTGATGTAGTGCTTGCTGATTTAGATTCAAGTGATGCTGGGGATGGTATAATTGCTCCGCCGTTCGAGTTTGTTAGGAAGCATGTGCTTTTGGCTGCCAAATCAGTTCTTTGTGATAATGGCATCTTTGCTATAAATGTTATTCCTCCAAATCGGTCATTTTACACAACAATGATACATGAGTTTAGAGAAGTTTTTCATGAGTTGTATGAAATAGACGTTGGAAATGGGGAAAATTTTATTCTTATTGCTGTTGTGTCGCCTGTTACATCTGCTACTAGTGATTGTGAAAACTCTTTCCTTAACAAACTAAGAATGGTTGTATCAGGAGCATACTTGAATTCCATAAAGAAGATCTAAGATATAACTCTACTGTTTGGTAGAAGGGGGAGAAGAGGGGGGGGGGGGGGGGGGAGGGGTGGTTGGGGTTTGGTTGTGGAAAGAGGAAAATGGATAGGAAGTAGATGCCGATGAAACAATCCCTTCGGGCCCAATACTGGGGAAGGTGAGACTGTAAAGAGGACACTTTCTTCATAATTTGACCATTATTCGTTTTCTTAGTGATAAGATCTCCAGATATAGAGCAACTTAATTGTTGGTTCTCCACCCTCATATTTTGAGTGGAAACATGCATCAACGGTGGGTTTGGAATACTAGCTCTGACTGTTCTCTTGAGAAGAATTTGAGACTTTGATAGTAGTTTGGAAACTTATGCTTCTTTATTGGGTATGAGGTAAAAGGAAAAAAACTCAACTTATTCAGTTCAGGTAACACTTATAATGTTGCCGTCTAGGGAAAAAGAAGGTAATACTTATAATTTATTTTTCTCTTGAAGGTAGACTTCTCTCTGCTGCATTGAGGCATATCATGTTTATTATGTGCTGCAGGAGTGATTATAGGGAAGGATGCTGGTGAGGTGTTTTGGTAAAATGGGTGAAGATTAATGCAGTGATGAGGCAGCAAGGATTGGATGTCGAGGTGGTCATGGCAATGAGTGGGGTGGGATTGAGGACAACATTGTCAATGAGTGGACCTGTATTTTGCCTTATCTAGTAGCCCCAAGGTAACAAAACAGTTTTTCTCTTTTATTTTTGGTCATGGTTTAATTGTTAGGTTATCAAATGGATGCTGATAATCTTGTTTCTAATAATTTAAGAGCACTCAGAAAAAGGAAAAACAGAAAAAACGAGAATAAAAGGACCATTCAACTTGTATTTATTGATTGATAGGTTTTTATTTGATTAGGCGACGTTTTTGCTTCAAAAATTCAGGGTGGCCTCTTGCCTAACGGAGCCTTTGGAGAATTTTTTGTTTATACTATTAGAAGATAACATTGTAAGGTTTTGTTTATACTATTAGAATCCATATATAGGCCAAGATTTGAATGAAAATATGACATTGTGGTACTTTCCTGAGAGGTGGAATTTTGTCCATCCACATCTACGTCTTGTATTGAGCGACACAATTCTAGCACCGTGTTGACCTAAATTCATATGCATATCATTCAACGGTTACGCATACACATACATAGTACAAGAAATGTTCTCTTACTTGACAATCCTATGTTGCTACATTATGTCGGATGATTGATCTTTTGGATCATTACTGACGTGGACTCTTGTTTTAATGTCTGATTACTCATTACTCTCTAACTCAACAATTGTTTCTAACTGTAGATTCAAATTTCTTGATGGCACAGTTGCGCTTATTCCTGCAGAAGCAAAAGGATTAGGAGGCATGGTTAAGTTTTCTCCTCCAAACATCTGAATCACCACCTTACAAGGAGGACAATCAACCGGTGCCATTGGGTCTTCTCCATCTTCTAGAAGATTAATAGACCATCCCTGGGTAGTAAGTCCCGTCAGTGTTCTCCATGGTTGCACCAATATCCTTTTACCTCGTACCATATCAAGCAAATGCATCCCAAAACAATAGACATCTTACTGATAAGACACATTTCCAAAGTTCCTCGGGAACACTTCCGGTGCAATGTAGCCCGTGGTCCCTCTAGCTTTAGTCATTGACACTAAGCTTTGATCCTTGGAGCACAACTTGGCCAAACCAAAATCCGACAGTTTTGGAGTGAAGTTATAGTCTAGCAAAACGGTACGTGGTTTGATATCAAAATGGAGGATTCGCCGATCGCATCCATGGTGCAGATATTCAATTCCTTTGGCTATTCCTAGAGCAATGTCTTGCAATTTGTCCCAAAAGAGGTTGCATCCTATAGTGTCTGCGGATGAAATGAAACTCTGTAGTGAACCGTTAGGTAAGAGTTCATACACAAGAGCACGTATAAATCCGTCAGCACAGAAGCCAACCAAGCGAACAACGTTAACGTGGTGGATATGGCTCATCGTTCCCACTTCGTGTATGAACTCTTCCCCATTTCCCTTAGAATTGTTGAGGACTTTGACAGCATCAAAGAAGTCAGAAGAAAGTTTTCCTTTAAAAACAGTTCCATGGGCTCCCTCTCCCAACTTGTATTTGAATTGATTTCTAATCCTCTTAACGTAGTAGTGTGTGCACCGATTTACCGAAAGCATGTAATTAGTTCGTATGTTGATCAAGAGGATATGAGCATGGAAGAGCACCTGCTGGATGAAACTAGGTCTTTCCCTCCTTTCTGTCGATGAAAAAGGTCGTGATTGGTACGGAAGGACACCTGCTGGGACTCATGTGAGCGCAAATAATAATTGCTACAATAAATTTACTTTTTCTTTTTTCCCATACCTTTTGCTTTTATCTACCTATTAACAAGATCTTCTTTGTCAATCAATAGAGGATGAAAAATACTATTTAGTCTTCTATCACGATGAAATATGATGGGCAGTAATATAATTTTACTTTACCAAAATTTTTTTGTTTATTTTTTCTGTTTTTTATTTACGTCTCACCTACCAGTGATTTTTTTTCATATATCTAATATTAAAAATTAAAAAAACGAAAAGCAAAAATCTCTTTCTCCACTCCATGTTCTCTCTCTCCCTCTCTTATTCCAATTTTAAAAATAAAAATAAAACATGTTCACAAACAAAGTGTGTAGGCATATGTTAGTTTAGCATAAACACAATTGGTTTACTTTTACATCTTTTACAGTTTTGCACTTCATCTGGTATGTCAAATTGTAAACATAAGTAAATTCATATTTATTTTCTTTACATTGGAATGAGAAGAAATGAACTAAAAGGTATAAAAATATTTAAATATTGTATTGGTAACGAAAGGAAATGAAAAGGCAATGCTTTAACTCCATGAAAACTTAATAAAAAAGCATTTAATAATAAATTGCAAATTACCTGAAGCTACTGTCAAATTTAACAGCAACCATCTTTGGTGCCATTTCACGCCATGTCACATAGAATTTAATATTTCGGTAGTGTTGTCTTTTGTTAGGTTATTTATTTATTATTTTTTTTCAACTTGAAAGAAACCCATGAAATCACAAACAAGAAAAAATAAAATTTTGAAAAAAATAAAGAGACCCAACCACTTGGGCATTCAACGTGGTAAATTTGGACGCATTTGTCTTTTGATAGGTTAAATAGTGTTTGCTTTGATTCAATATTCAAGGTATGCACTTCTTTCAAATAAGTTGAACACATTGGATTATTATGCTAATTATAATTCCATTAAAGGAAATGTTATTGATACTCCAAAAATTTCATTCTACACTCCTCACAAGTGTATTTTTTTCCTAATATAAAAAGTTTGGAGTTTAAAATAATTTTTGGAGTGCTAATAACAATTCATTTCAATTAACTCTTAATATATACAGTATATAGATAGTACTTTGGAATCCGTATTCTATTTATGAGGATCCCAGGGACTCGTGAGTCGTGTCCGTTCATTGTGTGGTCATTTTTCGTTAGATATTCAATTTTAAATTATAAAATTTAAAATGATTTCTGACCGTACGACGTATAATGAACGGACACGATACACGGATTCCCATAATCCTCACAAAGAGGATCCTTATTCATTACTTTGAATTTCAACTTGGTTACTTGATGTGATGTTTAGGTGGTCCCAAGGTAATCAATGTACGTTTAACACGAACTTAGATCCTTTTTGGATTTAATAAAATTGAGCTTAAGGATTAAATGATCCAGGCAGTTGATATTTGATCTAACTGTTATAAACAGGAGGCCGCTCTAAAAGTTATAATAATTGTAGCCGTTGAATCAAATTCCAATGGCCCAGGATCATTTGATCCTTAAGCTCAACTTTTTTAGATCTGGAGAGGATATGGGTTCGTTTAACGCAACCACAACACAAAAAGTCCTCGATTTTTTAGGCGTAAAAAGCATTTAATCGATCAGCGTTTCATTCAATGCTCAATAGTTTGGTTAAAAAGTCAAATCTCATGCAAACATGCAAAATCATTATACAAACGCAATATGTTGACAGCCTCTAACGATGACACACATGTAATCATCATTTCTCTTAGAATTGTGCGAAATAAACATTGGGTCAAATCATGAGAGGATATAGTTTGACTATGATTTTAGCACCAATAATTTGAAACATATTCTTTTGTTTCTACAACACTCATTATTAATGTTATAATACTCCTTAAGCGACTAATGTTGTAATGATACAACTAGATAAAATGATAAATTTCCTCATGGAGTCTAATAATGTGATAGACACAACAAGATATAACTAGATGAAACGACAAATTTACTCATGGGGTTCAATATCAGAGGAGAACTTATATGAAATGAGTTTACATATCTCCTCAAAGTTTGCTTATGTGACTCATCAAAGTTTGCCTAGTCTCTTAGAGCCAAGTTTGCTTATGTGACTAATCAAATTTAAATGCTTAGGCATTTGCCTAGTCATTTAAAGATGCTCTTAGGTAAGTGGTTCTATTATTTGCCTTGTCACTAAACCATTAGCTAATTCGTAAGTTAACTCATGATATCAATGTGAATTATTGCTTCTTCTTTTTTCGGAAGTAAAAAAAGTGTTTTTTTTTTCTTTCTAGAAATTCATTGAAAATTCATCATTCCAACTCAACCAACTTGCAAGGTCACTCTCAACAAAAAATGAGGTCTATTCACTAAAATCAACATGGTTAAATCCTTCGTTTTTTTGCTTGTTTGTTCCTAGAGTGCCACTTGAAAACATCTCTTTGACAGTAATCTCAAAATTTTATATTTATAAATCCGATTACTTCATTTATTATTGGGTATTTATCACAAATGGTTCTTGAAATTGACCCTCACCATCAAAATGGTCCATGAAATTGAAAATTAATAAATGTAGTTCCTGAAAATAGGTGTTGCAAATCAATGTGATCATTCCGTCACAATTCTGTTAAGTACTGATGTGACACATAAATGGGTCCATAAGATTTACAGGTTTTTATCACAAATAGTCCTTGAAATTGACTCACACTATTAAGATGGTCCCTAAAATTGACCCACGCCATTAAGATGGTCCATAAAATTGAAAATCGATTAATGTAGTCCTTGAAAATAGTTGTCCCAAATCAATATGATTCTTCAGTCACAATTCTGTAAAAATTTTGTTATGTGTTGATGTGGGTTTAATAAATAATTAAAAAAGTTATCAAATAACTTTTTGCACAATGAATTTTTTCTTCTTATAATAGGACATACTCGGAAGAGAAATCTCTTTCATAAATTCTCAAAGGCATAAGGCTTAACCAATGCCTAAGAGAGGGTTTGGAAATAGTTTTCAACCAACAATAGATGCACCTCGGTTATAATCTCATTATCTCAAGGCAAACCTCACCCTTTATTGAGTTACTAGACCACCAAGGAAGCGCCAAACAAACTCTCTAAGATTAAGGTTGTGAGGATGTTGATCGCCTAAATGTTAACGGTAGTGTCCCAGAAATCATTGCCAATCAGCCAAGTTGTCACTAAAGGTGATTTCGATTTAGGTTCAATTTGGTGAAAGGTGTTGAAGTGTGTAAAGGTGAGTGTATCGAGATTTATTTATTTATTTATTATTTATTATATAGAGGGTTTGTACCATACTTGACCAATCTTGAAACTACTAAGCACCGGTCAATGTTATACCGTCAAGGACCCAGAAGAGTTTCCCTCAAACCAGGAGGCCAATCACAGAGCAACACGTGTCGACATCAGAAGCCAATCATAGCGCGACACGTGTCAACATCAGAAGCCAATCACAACACGACACGTGTCAATGTCAAAACAAAGCTAGAAACTCTCTTCTATAAAAGGAGATCATTCTCCCACAATATTTCTTAATGTCATTTATACTAAATCATTCACTAGTACTCGCTAAAGGAGAGCTTGAACATATGTACTTGTGTAAACCCTTCACAATTAACGAGAACTTCTCTACTCCGTGGACATAGTCAATCTGGGTGAACCACGTACATCTTGTGTTTGCTTCCCTGTCTCTATCCATTTGCATACTTATCCGCACTAGTGACCGGAGCAATCTAGCGAAGGTCACAAACTTAACACTTTCTGTTGTACCAAAGTCCTTACTGATTTTGTGCATCAACATTTGGCGCCGTCTGTGGGAACGACATTTATTCTCACTCTCTTCAGCTTTGTTAAGCTGGTTTCCACCATTCATACACTCTCTTTTGACCAGGTATCCCTTTCCAACATGGGGAGCGAAGGAAGCCACAACACACAGAATGACACCCTTCTTGCACCTGGTGTGAAGCAACGAAAAAATGAACAAAAGAAGTTTGCTTTTCAGGCTAAAGTCGATGAGCTAAAGGCTAAGAACAACAAGATAGCGATGAAGAATGAGATCTTCCAAAAGCAGTATGAGAAAGTCTTCGAGATGCTCAACGAGGCTAGATATACTAAAACACACGAGCTCATCACCCCTGTGGAAGTCAACCATCAACTAGGTGCCCCCAACACGGAGGGTCATTTGCCCTCGACATGGGTATTCCTATTGAGGAGCAAGCTACTCATCGAAATGGCAACCAACATGAGACTTCTCTCAACCCAGCTGCTTTGATCCGAAGCAGGAGAAGTGGAGGAAGACACCTCCTTACAAAAGGAGTGGAAGGATCGAAAACCGTCTTTCGCGAATGTTGAGACTTCCTAAAGCAACATCGAGATAATCTCATCCATGTAAGCTCCAAAATCAATAACCCAAGGGTCTCTGAAAGACTCGGTCCCCTCCAATGTCCCAAGCCGGCTACCAATTTGGGGAAGGGGCAACAAGTCCTAGAGAAACACGAAGGTATAAAGGACTCATAGATGTTCTGACAGACATACTTTGGAAGTCAGTACGGCAAGTCCAAGGAAAAATCACATGCTTTTGATCAAACATTCCTACTTCCAAGAGGAGATGGAGATTTACGAAAGAAAGCTCCAGTGGTACATGACTCCACTCAGGACCCTCTTGTCCTACAACTCCTTAAGGAAGTAAACAAGTTGAAGGTTGAACGACAAGCTGAGATACTTGATTGGAACCAACCTAGGCCTGGCCCTCTTACAAGGAGGATCATCGACACCCCCTCCAAGCAAAGACAAAGCAGAAGCTTGGCTTGCAACTCTATACTGGAAATAAGGACCCGATTGAACACCTTAACCTCTTTGAGCCCACCATGGTATACTGGATGCACACCGACGAAGAGTGATGTCTTCTCTTCCCCTCCACCCTCTCTGACGGAGCTCTAAACTGGTATTGCTGTCTTCCATCTAAGACGGTAGACTTATTTGAGGAACTGAGGAAATTGTTTGTTTCTCAACACATTTTCCAGACCGATCGCTTGCACTCTGCGGATGACTTGTATACTATTCACCAGAAGCCAGACGAGTCATTACGTATGTATACTGGCCGCTTCAGCCATGAGTATTCTCGTTGTGCTGAGGTAGATGACAAGACTACCCTCAAAGCCTTCACGGCAGGCCTACGCGACCGTTTCTTTAAGTACATGATCAATGCCAATACTTGGAAGACTTACTCTGAGGTGATGACGCATGCTTATAACCATGCATCCACCGAGGCAATGACATACCAAGAGAAACCCCCAACAACCATCCCTTATCAGCAAGTGGGGAGTGGAAGCCAGATCCAACCAAATGAGAAGACCTCGACCTTCCAAACGGCATCGATGCCTCCTCATGCCTTACTTAATACTTCGCCAAGTCAACAGACATATCAATCTCAGGGCAAAGGGAAAGATTTCTATCATCACCAGTCCCATTTTAGTAAAAGGAGTAAGGGACACTATCGTGATAACCAAGGGTATCGCCACAATAATCCCCGCCCCCAGGCAGTCAACACAATGGGCCAAGCACGTGTCAGGACATGCCCTACCTCGAGGTATGAGACATACACGCCTTTGAACGCCATATGCGTGGCCATTTACCCTAGCATAGCACACTTGATACCGAAGCCAATGCCGAGGTAGTCAGGTTATAAGCCCACGAAGAACATGGGCATGTTTTGCTGCTACCACGAACATAATGGCCATGATGGCGATAAGTGTATCACCCTTCGTGATCATATTGAAGCTTTGACGCGTGAAGGAAAAATTGATCCATTCCTCCTTCACCTTTCAAGGGATAACCGTAACCAACGCCAAGTGAATGTGATATATTCCATAAGCGGCGGCACGCCCATATCTGAATTTTCCAATAGGGCCATGAAAAACAGCGAACGAGCTTTAAGGCCTGGCCACCAAGTGTTTCACGTGGAAGACATTAGGGGAGACAAGTATTAAAAGTCTAACTAGGATCCAATATGTTTCTACCCTGATGAAGAAAGAGGTATCATCTACCCTCACAATGACCCACTGATCGTGGAGGCTCACATAGCCAACTTTGAAGTAAGACGAATCCTGGTAGACACAAGGACTTCAGTCAATATCATGTTTACTGAAGCTTTCAAGGCACTTAATGTGGCTGAAAACTTGCTCGATCGTTCGATTTCTCCTCTGATAAGTTTCTCTGGTGATATCGTGCAACCTATAGAGAGCATACACTTACCTTTCACCATTGGTACATGCCCTTACACAACTACTGTCACATCCCGACCCGGGTCTACCACATCACTTCCCGAGCCCGCTCCACCACCGTAGCACGATATTGTCCGCTTTGGGCTTACCATTCCTTCATGGTTTTGTTTTTGGGAACTCATGAGCAACTTCCCAGTGGGTCACCTATCCTGGGAGCGCTCTAGCCCCCTTCTCGCTTAACTTTGGAGTTCCTAAGGAACTTGAAGCCAGTGAGCTCCCAAAAGGCCTCGTGCTAGGTAGGGATGGGAATATACATTTAAGGATCACTCCCCTGGGCGATGTGGGATGTTACAATCCACCCCCTTTAGGGGCCCGATGTCCTCGTCGGCACACTTCCGGCCAGGGATTGGCTCTGATACCATTTGTCACATCCCAGCCCAGGTCTACCACATCACTTTCCGGGCCACTCCACCACCGTAGCACGATATTGTCTGCTTTAGGCTTACCATTCCCTCACGGTTTTGTTTTTGGGAACTCACGAGCAACTTCCCAGTGGGTCACCCATCTTGGGAGTGCTCTGGCCCCCTTCTCGCTTAACTTCGGAGTTCCTACGGAACCTGAAACCAGTGAGCTCCCAAAAGGTCTCGTGCTAGGTAGGGATGAAAGTATACATTTAAAGATCACTCCCCTAGGCGATGTGGGATGTTACAGCTACCATTACCACTAACTTCCTGGTAGTTGATTGCCCAATGGCATACAATGTCATCTTTGGATGCACATGCATCAATGATCCCAAGGCCATAGTATCCACACATATGTTGTTGATGAAACAAAACCAATTTGGTGAAAGGTGTTGAAGTGTGTAAATGTGAGTGTATCGAGATTTATTTATTTATTTATTATTTATTATATAGAGGGTTTGTACCATATTTGACCAATCCCGAAACTATTGAGCACCGGTCAATGTTATACCGTCAAGGACCTAAAAGAGTTTCCCTCCAACCAGGAGGCCAATCACAGAGCGACATGTGTCGACATCAGAAGCCAATCATAGCATGACATGTGTCAACATCAGAAGCCAATCACAACACGACACGTGTCAATGTCAAAACAAAGCTAGAAACTCTCTTCTATAAAAGGAGATCATTCTCCCACAATATTTCCTAATGTTATTTGTACTAAATCATTCACTAGTACTCGCTAAAGGAGAGCTTGAACCTATGTACTTGAGTAAACCCTTCACAATTAATGAGAACTCCTTTACTCCGTGGACGTAGCCAATCTGGGTGAACCACATACATCTTGTGTTTGCTTCCCTGTCTCTATCCATTTGCCTACTTATCCACACTAGTGACCGGAGCAATCTAGCGAAGGTCACAAACTTAACACTTTCTGTTGTACTAAAATTCTCACTGATTTTGTGCATCAACATAGAGAATAAACAACGATGGAGGTTGAAGAATATGGACTAGGATAAGAGGTGATTGCATGATTGAGTTTTTGGATTGATAACTTTTTATTAACTATTAAATTATTAAACTGATTTGTCATTTTTTTTTAAATTTCATTAGACTTGTGTGATCCATTTATGTGTCATATCATCACATAATAGAATTTTTGACAGAATTGTGACGGAATGATTACATTGATTTGAGATACTTACTTGCAAGACTACATTGATCGATTTGCAATTTCAAGGACTATTTTGATGTATGGGTCAATTTTAGGGACCATTTTGATGTCATGAGTCAATTTCAAGGACCATTTGTGAGAAAAAAGGACTTATGAAACCCATTTATGTGCCATATCAGCATTTAACATAATTTTTAACAGAATTGTGATGAAAAAACCAGATTGATTTGTGACACCTATTTTCAGGAACTACATTTATTAATTTTCAATTTCAATGACCATCTTAATTATGAGGGTCAATTTCAAAGATTATTTGTGATAAAAATCTTTTATTATTTATTCAAGGATCGTAACGAAGCTAGTTATGAACTATCTTATAAACACTTCGAGTAAATATTTTTGCACAATTGATGCATATAGCCAGCCATTGGTTTCAAACTTTCAAGTGAGGCAGTCTAAAATACTTCGAATGCACTTACGTAATCATACAACAAAAACCTCGAGCTGTGGAGCACATGATGGTAGTACAAGGGAAAACAAAACCACAGCCAGCTTTTTTAAAATGTGAAAACAAGGCCGAACAATGGTATTGACTTATAAATTGTTATAAACAATATAAAATGCTCTAATATTTACACATGTACTTAATTAATGTTAAAGAAACACTTAGAGCATCTCCCAAATTTTAAATATCAAAATGATAGTTGATAGCTTAGGTGGCAATTTGACATTTTGTACAATATTTTGCTTCATCCGATATGTTAAATAATAATGTCATTTAATAATTTTTTTATCTTTTTGTGGAGTTCAATGATTAAGGCAACCAATCAAATATTTTAAAAACATAACATGACACACCCTGACCCAGGATGTTCATTAGGACTTCGAATTGAGCTGTGTTGGCCGACACCTGGAAGGTGACAAAGACATAAAGTATGATGATGTGGAAAAATATGAATAAATTTAAACCTAAGAGTGCCTAAAAACCAGAGTGCATTGGTGAGCGGGAATGAACCCACTTAACACGTGACGTTAGAATATAAGTAAGTACAGTAGAGTGGATTAAGAATCATACCCTCGAAAGAAATCTGCAATACTAAAATTTGCCACGAATCCTCGATAATAAGAAAACTCAGCTAATAAAACCTAGAGGGTGAAAACAAAACAAGGGTGAGTGGCCCTAGAAATAAATTTTTTTAATAGAAGCCTTCTAAAATGTTATAACCTCTCGATGCAACACCTGTATAGTTTCCAGAACATTATATCACGTAAAAAATAAAGGGTATGTATAAAGTCAAAATGAGTTTGTAGATAACACACCCCACTTATTTTTTTGCTAAAACTAGATTGTACATTGTTCGATGAAGTACATAATTCTATTTTATAAACATTTAACCAATCAAAAGCTCTATTTAGATAAACAAAGACTATAGTAACATGAAATTATTAATTTATATATTACGTGAGACTTATATGACTATCTAAAAATATTATTTAACCGAGATTATTAATTTGTCAACGTTCTACTGTAGTTGGTTTATGGATGTTACGTTATCAAACTTGACATTAACGTGAATGGAAACTGAACGTAGGTGGCATATATTGTCGAAATGTTTTATGTATGGGTAGTTAATGTAATTCTTTTAGTTTGGACGATAAATGTATAAAGGGTGAATTGTCAATTTTAATGTTCTAAGAATCACTAAGTGGTTGTCAAATGGTGAGGAGAGGCCTAACGCCTAGCGCCTAGAGGCCTAAGAACATCTCCAAACAAGATGTCAAAACTGCCATGTAGGCATATAATAGTAAAAAATGACAGCAAACTCTCTTCAACCGAACCTTCAATTTCTTACGTGGTGCTGAGTCATTTGATGGCAAAGCCTTTTGCTGTCAAATTTGACAGCAGATGTCAAATTCATTAAATGATTTTTAATAGATTAATATAATATATAATAAATGTTGTTATGACACACCTCGACCCAGGATGTGCACTAGGACTCCGAATCGAGCTGTGCTAGCTGACACCTGGAAGGTGACGAAGCCATAAAGTATGATGATGTGGAAAAATGTGAATAAATTTAAACCTAAGAGTGCCTAAAAATTAGAGTGCGCTGGTAAGCGGGAATGAACCCACTTCACACATGACGTTAGAGCAAGTCCACTGAGGGTGGGATAGGCCGGCACCCAGTGAAAAAAACAAGCTGAAACTCAGCCAATCCACAGGCAGGCCTAAAATCGATAGACCTTGGGACCAGCTCAAGTGACGCCTAGCTGATGCCAGCATGGTGTCGAGGGCAAGGAGCCACGGAGGCAAGGTGAAGACCAACTTCCCTATGCCCACTGAGCTCCATGTCGACGTCGCCAAATTAGCTGCGACGACGAACATCAGCAACAACCCTAGCAGTCACAGCATCACCGTGGAGTCCTCATCCCCGCCATTTCCGCGCCCGCTCGACCTCACTCTCAAAACCCCCTATTGTCCACTGGCGGCGGCTACTTCACTGCCCCGAGAGGCTTTCGCCCGCTTCCCGCTTCCCGTGAATTATCCTTCCGCGAAAGACCCCCCCACGAAACTTGCAGGTTCGACCCCTCCACGAAAGATCCCCCTTTTTTCTTTCCGATCCAAGTTTGTTCCTTTTTTATGTAAGAAACAAAACCCCTGCCCAGCTTTATAATAATTAGTTTATAATAAAAAATAATTATTTTTGTTATTTTATAATAAAAAATAATAATATTTAATAAAATTGACTAGGCTATTTTTTGTTAGAGCAAGTCCACCGGAGTGGAATTTGCCCAGCACAAAGTACAAAAATCAGGCTGGGAGCCTATCAATCCACTCCAGCCGACCCTTTTGCCTGGGATGCAGCCCAAGCTGGTCACCAGGCCAGCCTAAATTTGACTGAGCAAGAAGCCGGCCTATTTGGCTAGCGCGTACGCGATAATCGCGAGTGGCCGCGAGTAGGCGACAAGATTGCAGAGGGCTGTCAGCCCACTTGTGCTCCGGAGCCCCATTAGTGACATGGCATGCTCATAGCTGTTGGATTTCCAACAGCTAGTTATTCTAGACCGTTGGAGTTCCAACGGTAAAAAAAAAAAATTTTACTTTTAAACTGGACCGTCTGATCACAGATCAACGGTCCACGTTTTTTCCCCCCAAAAAATTAAGAATTTCACTTTTAAAAAATACAGAAAATTTTTTAATAAATTTAGATAATAATAATATTATTATTATTTTATTTTTTATAAATTCAGAAATTAAAAATAAAATTATTATTTTATAATAAATAATAATAATATTTTAATAAAATGGACTAGGCTATTTTTTGTTAGGGGTGGAGATGCTTTGGCCTATTACTGTTCACTGGGGTCTATTACTGTTCACTTGAGTGGATAAATGCACTGGGTGCTGGCACAAAGTCCTTAGGGGTGGACTTGCTCTTAGGGGTGGAGATGCATTGGCCTATTACTATTCATTGGAGTCTATTACTGTTCACTAAATTGGATAAATGGGCTAGGTGCTAGCACAAAGTCCTTAGGGGTGGACTTGCTCTTAAAGTATAAGTAAGTACAGTAGAGTGGATTAAGAATCATACCCTCGAAAGAAATCTCCAATACTAAGATTTGCCACGAATCCTCGACGATAAGAAAGCTCAGCTAATAAAACCTGGAGGGTGAAAAGAAAACAAGGGTGAGTGGCCCTAGAAATAAAATTCTTAATAGAAGCATTCTAAAACGTTATAACCCCTCGATGCAACACCTGTATTGTTTCTAGAACATTATATCACGTATCAATGTGAACTTAAAAATATATCAACAGTAATTCCATAAATATACCACGACAAAGCAACTCATCAATAATATAAATAATCATGTGCTTAACAATCTATATAAGCACGCAAGTCGGAGTCACCTAATGTGACTTGTACAACTGCACCTATATCTCATTAATCAACGCTAGCACATAAGTCGGAGTCACCTATAGTGACCTGTACGACTTATGCATATCTCATCAATCAATGTTAGCTCATAAGTCGAAGTCACCTATAGTGACCTGTACGATTTATCCATATCTCATCAATCAACGCTAGCACATAAGTCAGAGTCACCTATAATGACCTCTACGACTTATTCATATCTCATTAATCAACGCTAGCTCATAAGGCGAAGTCACCTATAGTGACCTGTACGACTTATCCATATCTCATCAATTAACGCTAGCACATAAGCCGGAATCACCTATTGTGACCTGTACGACTTATCCATATCTCATCAATCAACTCTAGCACGTAAGCCGGAGTCACCTATAGTGACCTGTACGACTTATCCATATCTCATCAATCAACACTAGCACATAAGCCAAAGTCACCTATTGTAACCTGTACAACTTATCTATATCTCATCAATCAACACTAGCACATAAGCCGGAGTCACCTATTGTGACCTGTACGGTTGAATCTATAACTCAATAAGTATACCTGCACATGAGTTGGAACCACCTAAAGTGGTCTGTACGATAGGACTAGGTGTAAATAAATACGCTCAAGTACTACGATCACGTGAAGACTGTGCGAATAATCGCAGGTCACCTACGAGTCGAAACCACCTAAAATGGTATGTACGACAGGACTGTGCACCTACCTTGGATCCAAGGTGAGCGTAAGGTGCGGAAGGTGAACATCACGTGAAGGACTATGCCCTGGCCACATGTGAGAGCACTAACACCGGGATGTAGGTTTATGAGCTTTCAATGCATCTCAACATAACATGTACGACTCATGGGCAACCTGTATGACAGTGTCGAAGTTGCCGAAAATGTACATGTAGTCATGCCATAACTCCATCACTTCAACTAATACCATAAACTCACCTGAACTTACCTGGGTGTCATGTTTTCACCTTTGCACTTCAAAGCGTTCACAATAATTACGAGTAGGTAATATACATATAGATTATACAATGATGCAATCTAATACTCAACCATGTCATAGCATTTTCAATTATATACATATATAGATATATGTTAAAGGACATTGATAATGGATCCATCTCACTTAACCGATAAGATCAAGCTTCACATATTTTTTATTTTTTATTTTATCAACCATATAGGTGTAATGCAACCTATATAAGTGAAAGTTGCTCTGTTACTAATTTACTATTAGCAGTAGAAACAAACAAACGAACAAACTAAAAAGCAAAAAGCGATGGTGGCAATGAGATCCGATCAGAGCGTGGCGGTGCTAACTCTAGCATTGATCACTCGCTCCATCGAGTCGTCTCAGGGAGCCACTCGCTACTAGGGGTGGGTTCGGTTCGGTTCGGTTAGTTTTTTTGGCCGAAATCGAAAACCAAACTGAAGTTACTATTCGGTTCGGTTCGGTTTTTCTTCGGTTTTTTTCGGTTTAGTTTTTTTCGGTTTTGGTTTTTTTCAGTTCAGTTTCGGTCCGGTTCGGTTTTTTACAATAAAATTCAACCATTTTCATTCCCTTTGTACTCTTCCAATTTTACAGTAAATTTTCCACAACAACAATTCGTCATTTATGAAATTTACTGGTACATGTAATAATGAAGCCGGCTAAGGTTCATACATACAACCATATAATCACATAGGACCTGCAACCTCAGAATAATCATGTGAAACCACCCTATTACAACTACCTACAGACTGACTATTGGATCTTTCTTCATAGCACCGACTCTAGAAGTTTTTCGACATTGCCCAGGGAAGGTCCGACAATGGTGATATGACTCATATGCCACTGCTTTCGCATTTCTGCCACATCATATAAACATAGGTGATTCTTGAGTATGACTGAGAAATAAGCAAGATGTTTTGATATGAACATAAGCAGAATCTAACCTGGCTTATCATACCAATGAACAGTGCCCCCGGAATACGCAATGCTCTTCCAATTAGTTGCTAAGCTAAAAGGAAACCGGGTTCCCCTGAAAACATAAAAGAGGCAGGACAGCCATCGCATTTGATTCATTGATTTATCTTCGAAGAGCACAATCAAAACTATACTAAAAAAAAATAATTAAATAAAAAAATATTAATTTAATTAATTTGATTCGGTTCAGTTCGGTTCGGTTTTTAGACCACTGAAACCGAAACCGAACCAAAAGAATTCGGTTCGATTCGGTTTTTCGTTCGGTTCGATTTTTTTCGGTTTTCGGTTTTTTGAACTCACCCCTACTCGCTACTTGAGCGCAGGCAAAGGCAAAATCCTCAGCGAGGAGGAGCGCGCCACCGAGAATGTCTACATCCAGGTACGCAACCCCAAGCTCTCTCTCCTCTCTTTTAATTTTTTTTTTAACTTTGTTTTATAATACTAATTTTTCAATCAGATTTGAATCTGTGTTTATGTTATTATTATGTTTTGTCCGATCAAAAATGATATTTTGAATTTATTGAATTTCTGTAGTCGAATCAACTTGTTCTGTTTTTTTTTTTAATTTGTGAAGAGAAAGGAGCGGGAGAGAAAAGGCCGAGAAAGCGAAAGAAAATGCTGATAAGGTACGGATTAATTCTTTATTGAGGATATGTGTGTTTCTGTGTCTGTGTGTGGATTTTGCACTATCCAGAATGAGACTGGCACAAATTTACAGAGATCTGTGATTTCTTGCGGTGTCAGCGTCTTACAAGATGGTTGAAAACTGTTGTTGCTGTATGTCGTAGTGAATTGAGCATTTTAGTAAGCAAGAACACACACACGTATAAAAATGACATTTGAAAAGTGTTCAATCGCAGAAAGTGAGGCGTAGCTTCGCGATGTTTGATCACTCGAGTTAGCGTTATAATATAATGTACTCAGAAATTACTGGAGGAAAGGACACGGTATTGAGTAAATGCATAATAAGAGAGAATTCCGTCGGGGTGATCAAAATGATGAGGTTGTGATTGGAGGACTGGTATTAATTTATGCCAGCTTGAGGTTTAATTGAATAGTATCACCTGGTTGTCTAGAATAGGCTGACTAGCTTATCAAGCTTTTCAATATTTTTGGTCTCCTTGGCCCATTGGCACGGATGACCATGATCTACATTTCACCTGCTTAATTAGCCTTCACATCATAGTTTTGTCAATCTGCTTTTCTTAACCAACTTTGAGACTTAGGCTTACTAGTGAGAACGTCTATACTTATCATCGAGGTTTCCTGCAATCTGATCTTAAAATGTCATTATTGAGGTACATGGCGTCCATTAGGGAAAGCTACATTTTTCCCTGCAACTGCTTATTTATGAATGGGTTCAATCACCAAAAAAAGAATAGTAAAAAGAAAGATAGATTGCAGCTCCTTCAACAAGCGCTTTCGATAACTTCAAATTGGTTGCTTCTTCTAGATGAATGAGAGAGAATTGCTGGCTCTTGGGTTCTATGTTAATCTTACAGATGACCTCAAGGGTAAAAACGGAACATAGGTTTATAATGAAAAGTCTGCATTTTTTTGAAAACTAGATCATTTGTTTTCTTACAAAGTGTAGAGTATCCTTGGGAATCAGCCCTTTGCATAAACCTATGTGGCCTGTATGATGGCCTAGCGATTTTGCTTGAATACTAACAAATTGCACCACATGTCCTTTTCACTTGATGTGGTAGAATATTTTGTTGTTGCATCTATCACGAAATTTTAACCGCAAACGCTAGAGTAGAATGCATTTGTTTTTTTTTTTTTTTTTTAAATAGAGATGTATGCATGTAATATCATTTACGGTTACCTTTATGTATGAGCCATGCTATAATGAGGTTTCTCTAGTATATGTCTGTATATGAGATTAAACTGTTATGTATGAGCTCATATAATACTTCGAATGTTAGTCAGATGAAACAATATGAATCATAAACTAAACACAATAGTTTGAGATGTAGTTGGACGTGCGTGGGTGCTTGGTGAATCAAGAAACTTCATGGATCTAGCATACCCAATGGTCAACACGCATACAATATAAGTTAGGAATGAAGACTGTCGTATCAGTTGGCTATACCAAAAGATTTTTTGGCATCCAGAGGATTATTCTTCCATAGAAATTTCCAAAGATGAGAAAGTTGAACTAATCAAATATCAATAAGTTTGAAAAATCAACTATTTATATATATGAGGATCCTGATTGATGCGTTATGTTGATTTGAAGAATGGTCTTGAAGTTATGGAGTGAGACACTCATTTAAAATTAGCAAAAAAAAAATATATATAACAATTAGAAAAAGGGTTGTCTAAATGGTGGGGTACTCATTGACACATGACCTAAAATAGAGAAAACATTGTGTGAAAATTGCATTATTCCAACTTGGAACCTGCCACTCTTGATCCTTAAAGACTTAAAAAGTAAACTGTATGATTTTTCCTCTATTTTAGGTCATGTGTCAATGACTACCCCACCATTTAGACAACCCTTTTTCTACTTGTTACATTTTTTTGCTAATTTTAAATAAATGCCTTACTCCATAACTTCAAATCAACGTAACACATCAATCAGGATCCTCTTATATATATAAATAGTTGATTTTTCAAACTTGATTAGTTCAACTTTTACACCTCATCCTCATCTTTGGAAATTTTTATGAAAGAATAATCCTCCGGATGCCAAAAAATCTTTTGGTATAGCCAGCTGATACGACAGTCTTCATTTCTAACTTATATTGTGTGCGTGTTGACTGTTGGGTACCCAAATCCATTAAGGTTCTTGATTCACCAAGCACCCATGCACGTCCAACTACATCCCAAACTATTGTGTTTAGTTTATGTTTCATTTGACTAACATTCGAAGTAAAGTTCGGCCGAATAATTAGTTTTGCTAATGAATTGGCTTTGTTAGGCAAGTTTTGGTATTCCATACTAAATGTGAAGAGAAAAACTTGGGTGGGGATGACATGCTATACAACAAGATAAGTGATACGTATATAGTTTCCAGGTAAAAAATAAAGTGTTACAGAATTCAACCTCACAAAACATGTTATAGTAAAATATATAAAACCACTCACACTTGCCAATAATTTCTTTTCCAGTAGTTTATTTATTTCCTCATAAAATTATTGTGTAACCAACATTTTGGTGGAAGTAGGTATTAAACTTGAGATTTATTTCAACATTAAGGGATGTGACTAGACTAATCCTCTAGTTGGTAATACATATAACTCATTCTAAAGTGAATTATTGTGTAAAAAAAAAAAAAACGAATTCCCGCTGATATTTCATCATTCCAAATCCACCATGTCGCGCAATTATCATTTTCTCAACATTTAAAAATATTGAATAAAGAAAAATTTGGCAAAACAGATCGTTTGAATTGGATCTGAGAACCTAGAAACTTTCAAGGATCATAACTAAGCAAACATGGCAACAATATGTCTATGGAAGCTAGTTAAGAACTGTGGTGTAAAAACTTGAGTAATGATTTCTGGATCGAAGTTTTGTAGAAAAGTGACGCATTTTGGCCAGCCATTGGTTTCAAGTGAAAAACTAAGCAATCCAACACACCTTGAATGTACTTACATAGTCACACACACACCTTGAATGTACTTTAATTAGGTGTGCAATGGTTACACTTCTCATGAGTTCTTAGTTACATACATAAGTGTGTGCGTACATATCTATCTATATATCTAAGTAGATATATTACTCTAATTCAGCAATAGCTTCTAACTGAATGTTTAGATTTCTCGCAGGCGCAGTTGCATTTGCTCGTGCAGGACCTGTAGAAGCAAAAGGATTGGGAGGCATGGTTAAGTTTTCTCCTCTTTCCAACATCTGAACAACCTCGTTCATGGAAGGACGACCCGCTGGGTGGCACTGGATGCACCAGAGCCCTACAATTGCAAGTTTCTTTGGAGCTTTACCATCTCCTTCCTCTCTGAGATGGATTCGTAGGTCGTCTCCTTCTTCTAGAAGATTATAGATCCATTCTGGATAGTAAATTTCATTTGTGTTTTCGGAGGTTGAATCAATGTTCTTCCTTCCCCCTACCATCTCAAGGAGCAGCATCCCAAAACTATAGACGTCCGACTTATAGGACACATTTCCAAAGTTCCTGGAGAACACTTCAGGTGCAATGTATCCCATTGTCCCTCTAGCTGTAGTCATGGACACTATGCTTTGATCCTTAGAACACAACTTGGCCAAACCAAAATCCGAAATTTTTGGAGTGAAATTATCGTCTAACAATACATTATGAGGTTTGATGTCAAAATGGAGGATTCGTTGATCACATCCCTGATGAAGATATTGAACTCCCTTGGCTACAGCTAGAGCAATATCTTGCAACTTGTCCCAACCGAGAAGGCGATTGTTATTGTCTGCCGATGAAATGAAATCATGCAGTGAACCATTGGCAAAGAACTCATAAACAAGAGCTCTGTTAAATCCATCAGCACAGAAACCAACCAAGCGAACCACATTGACATGGTGGATATGTCCCATCGTTCCAACTTCATTTACGAAATCTTCCCCATTTCCATTGGAACTATTGAGAACTTTTACAGCAACAAAGCATTCAGAAGAAAGCTTTCCTTTAAAAACAGTTCCATAGGCTCCTTGGCCTAACTTGTCCTGGAATTGGTTTGTGATCCTCTTAATATCTGCGTAGGAATACCTGCTTGGTTTGTGAGCTTTGTAATCTTGTAAAAATCTTCCAATCTTAATTTGATTTTCTTTTTCCTTTGTATCATAGCTATGGACCTGAGAGACTGCAACGACTAGTAGCAAGAAGGTGAATGAACCCAAGGTTGCACCTACAAGAAATCCCGAAAGATAAGTATCTATCCTCAATATGTTAGACATAAAATGTTACAAATCAGAAGATCAGTTAGGTGACTCACTGGTAGCCACTAGTTTTGTTGCTTCACCTGCAAATAATATTTTGAAAAAGCATATTGTTAGTCATGAAATTAATTGTAGCGGTTCAGTTCATCCTATTCGCCAGCAGAGAGTATTAATCATTATTTTAAAAATGCTTTTGCTTTTGAACAGAATATATGTCAAGCAGAATATTACTTGCTTTTGTCAGGTTAACACATTCAATTTCGCTTTTGTTCCCGTTGTTCTTCAGTATACACCTCTTTCCCCCCGCTTCACATTCTGTGCAGTGTGGTTTAGACCATTTCAGAACACCCGAAGATGGAACTGATAAAACATTACGAATCTTTGTACAAGACTGCAGGTTATCAATTTCGTAGTCGGGATCAATGGCATAAACGTGATGGCCGGGGCTGGTAAGGCAGGTGCCATTTAAAACGTGAACGTACTGTCGTCTTTCAAGATCTAAAGAACATTTGAATAAGGCAAGGTTGTCCTGAAACTCTTCTGAGAAGTGGAAAGGAGAGATTGAAGTGTTGAGGATTTCTGAAACTTTTACCAGCAAGCAATTATCTGAGTCGTATAGATGGACTTCCTGATACTTATAATCAATGATTTTGACAGAGAATTTGGCCGGAATTGGAAGCTCGAGAACCGTCTCTTGTTTCTCATTGCATGACACAACAAACCCAGGATAGCCACAGTGATCTGGATGTCTATCTTTGAGGATGAAAGGGAAACGGACAGGCGGGCCTTGATCCCCGCACTTCAATTCTTTGCAGCCATTCTGAGTTTCCCCAAGCACTTTGGAGAAGGCTATTAACAATACACAAAAGGAAGAGATGAGTATTTCCTTCATTTCTGAGCAGAGAAAAAAAATGGTATTCACATATGATACTATTATCTCTAATCTTGATTAAGTTATGGTACTATATATATGACATTTACTAAAATAAATCAACATTGAAGTAACTAATTTGATTTCAAATAAAGGAAAACTAATGTAAAAAATTTGAAAATTTTGAATTTTAATAATAAGGACAAAATAAATGGTAAAGTGAATAGTATCAGAATTGACTTTTCAGTGTAAAAATGTGATTTTTCGTTAAAGTGAACAGTATCGGGAGTTTTTTGTTAAAGTTTTCTTAAAATAACCATCTATCCTTTTTGTCCAAATCAAACAATTTAACGGTTGACATACGTCTAAATTTAATGGTATTCTTCTTGTAAACGAGTTCAAAACTAAATTATTCTCCCACTTTTTAATATAAATACATTGTTGTATAAATATATAATAAAAAAATAATATTTTAGATACTTAATTTCAGAGAAAAGTACTAGCTACTTTTTCAGTGCCGGTCCTCGTTTGCTCTCCAACAGGATGCTCTCTCGATCTTCTTTGTGAAGTTTTCGAAGATCTGTAAATTACGTTCGTTCATACATCGTGCAATCAGTTTTCGTTAGGTACTATTTATATTTAATTTTAAATAATTTATGATTGCAAAATGTATGATAAATGAACATGATTTACGAATTTTCAAAATCCTCACAAAGAAGATCCGGATTTGTTTGCTCTAACCCAAATTACTGAGCAATCATGACGTGACGCCTTCCCAATATTTGTCCAACCATCGCGGTCTTGACTTTGAATTGGACTTGGCTGCTGCAAATTCAGCAGCAACTGCTACTTACCCCCAATCCCGGTTGTGTTGCGGAATTCTTCAGTAGCGAAGTTAAATCCTTTGACTTTTTGTTCTTCTTCCATACCATTAATGAGCAAGCAGGAAAAGTAAGTCGGGTTCTTCAGCGAAGTTAAATCCCTTGACTTTTTGTTCTTCTTCCATGCCATTAATAGGCAAGCAGGAAAAGTCGAAGGGCCATATGTAATTAAAGTCTTTCAACAGTGGGCCAGAAATTTTGATATTAATCCTGTAGAACGGAATCGCGGTGAGCCAGAAAACTTCTGCCTAATAAGACTGAGAAAATTGCTGATTGTAATTTATGCTGGGATCCATTTGTTCCACATCGGACAGAGGGAAGGAGAAAGAGCCATTTAAGTAGAATTCTCATTTTAATTAAAATTGAGATATTTTGTGATAAAATCTCACACTTGACGGATTGGTCAGGTGGTAAAGTAGGAACAATATTGATGTTGTAGAGGGCTCTCGGCTCGTCGACTTAAATTTTTTTACATGATATCAGAGCCAGGGGACAGACTCGTACTGCCACGTGATTGGATGGGTTCAGGGGATAGACTCGTACTGCCACGTGATTGGATGGGTTCTCGTTTGGCCCCGCGCGATGGGTGAGCCTCGACTTGGCTTCACTTGGTTGTCGATGTGTGGATCTCTATGTGTGACCCATAAAATGAGGTCTCGCGTGCGGGTGAGTGTTGAAACCCATTTGTCCCACATCGGACAGAGGGAAGGAGAAAGAGCCATTTAAATAGAATTATCCCATTTTAATTAAAACCGAGATCTTTTGTGATAAAACCTCACACTTGACAGATTAGGCAAATGGTAAAGTGATGATAGCATCAATATTGTTGGAGTGGTCGGCCCGTCAACTTGAAAAATTCTACAATATATGAGTCCCATGAGCTAATAAAAACCAACGTGGAAGGCCTTCAGATCAGAGAGAGAGAGAGAGAGAGAGAGTCCCATGAGCTAATAAAAACCAACGTGGAAGGCCTTCAGCTTGAGAGAGAGAGAGAGAGAGAGTCCCATGAGCTAATAAAAACCAACGTGGAAGGCCTTCAGCTCAGAGAGAGAGAGAGAGCCCATAGCTTGCTTTCTCTTCATGGAAATTGGAAAGGCCTTGTCTGCGCGCTTTGTAGTTGTGGCGTTTTTTGCAATTGCCTTATTGGGTGAAACTTCACCATCTTGTCCGCCTTCTTCCTGTGGCAATATTCAGAACATAAGTTACCCTTTTCGACTCCAAGATGACCCGAAGAATTGCGGTGAATCAATGTATAATCTGTTTTGCGAGGACAACCTGACAGTGTTACGCTTTAACTCGGGAAGATACTACGTAAAGTCAATCAACTACAATAACAACACAATACGAGTTGTAGATCCTGGTTTTGATCACAATAATTGCTCCTCCGTTCCTCTCTATTCTTTATCATCCGATTCAATAATTTTTGGATCTCCGTATAGTGTATACAGTTATGATATTCATTATCGTATAGTATGGATTTCAAGAGCTATAACTTTCTTGAATTGTGCTAGTCCAGTGAACTCCTCGCTGTACGTGGAGACAGCTCCGTGCATAAATATTTCCAGGAGTGGTAGTACTACTTTGTCCCAACTAAAACCCTATAGTTATGTCGCGGTGGGCCCAATGATTGCGTCAGATTTGGAGGAGGGGTGCAGCATAGGGTGGACGGCCATGGCTTCCTGGACTGAAAAACACCGAAACGCAACTTCTTACTGTTACATACACAATGCTCTGGTGTATGGCTTTGAGCTTCAGTATTCTCTTGGCTCTCCAATAGATCCGTCCGGCTTCACAGGTTTGTGAATTAATTAGAGTTATATACGCATTCACTATTTTTTTTAACTCTAATTTTGCTGAAAAGAATATATAGTATCATCATATGATGAACTTTCTGAACATGTGTTAATTATGAAAATGATAACGGAAGAAGTGGGGGAGTAAGATTTGGAAGCATGTCTTTTGATTTTCTTAGCTTTGATTATATTTCTTGCAGGATATCGGGCACTAGCGATCATCAGCATTGGTAAGCTATTTGTCTTCTTCATCGATGCAAAACATCGTGAGTTTGGTATGTAATATGATTTATGTTTTCTTATGATTTTGTTTTAAAATTCCCAAGCAGGAGCATTAGCAGTGGGAAAGTTGATGTTTGGGGCCTCATGTGTTGTTTGGATTTGGATCTGGAAAAGGAGAAGGAATTTGTCAATGTATAGCGCTATAGAAGACTTTCTACAAGGCGATACCTGTATTATCCCAATAAGATATTCTTACTCGGACATTAAGAAGATGACTAATAGATTCAAGAATAAACAGGGTGAAGGCGGCTATGGCTGTGTATTTAAAGGAAATTTGCGCAGTGGTCGTTTTGGAGCTATTAAGATGTTGGGCAAGTCTAAAGCTAATGGACAAGATTTTGTCAACGAGGTAGCTACCATTGGGAGGATTCACCATGTTAACGTGGTGCAACTTGTTGGTTATTGTGTCCAGGGAACAAACCGTTGTCTAGTCTATGACTTCATGCCTAACGGTCTCTTGATAAATAGGTTTATTTGAAAGAAGGAACTACGTATTTAAGCTACGAGAAAATGTATCAGATTTCTCTTGGAGTAGCTCGAGGGATTGAATATCTCCATCGAGGTTGTGACATGCAAATTCTGCATTTCGATATTAAGCCTCACAATATTCTTCTTGATGAGAATTTCAACCCAAAGATTTCTGATTTTGGCCTCGCAAAATTATATCCAACAGATAATAGCATACGGCTGCAAGAGGAACTGTTTGGAATAAAATCTGAACTTTGGGCCAGAGAGGAAGTCGGCCCAAACCCAAGGCCCAGGGGAAAACTTAGGAGGCAGGAAAGAGGCTTTCGGCTGGGCACAAATTACAAAGGCCACCTGCTTACCTGCTCAAAGACCACAGGGGGTAGGTTATTCAGTCACTGCACAGCCCAATAAAGTACTTTATTGATGGCATTCATGTAAAAAAGATAGTGAGTCATCACCAAACCGCATTCGGGCAACCGCCATTGCTACAGGAACCCAAGCTGAAGCCGTCTATAAAAGGAGGAAGAGAAGACAGAATTAAGGACACTCAAACAAACAAACAAAAGCCAAAACTCTGCTCAAGCCAGATTTGCCTTCAACGAAGCTGTAGTCAGCACAAGCCTTCATCCCATTCGGGATAAACCTTCCCAAACCCCTGTAATAGCTCTGCTACCTCGTTCATGGTGGTATCGATTCATTTTGTATCATCTTCTTCCCCGTCAACCCCTCTAAAAGCTTTCAGACCTCTGACAGAGCTACATAGATAGATTTTGTAAGAAGTTCAGCCTTGGCCGATAAGGTTCAAGCTTACCCGACTATCTTTGCTCTGTCTTTATCTTTTCTTTTTCTTAAAAAGCACAATAACATGTTATATATTCCCAGTTATATACAAGTTATTTCTAGCAAAGTCATAGTGAAAATGAGTCTTCAGCACTTGGATCCGATCTGAATCGCGTCAGAGTTCAAATCAGATCTAAGTCTCAAGCCCGGCGGGCATGTAATTTAAAGATCAGTTTAAAAGTCCTTGGCCTCAAGGCATAAAAAAGAACTCTATGTGGACTCAACCCATCCACGACAATCCTTGATAAGCGAGAAGTCCGAAGTTACTTGGGGCGCAAGTAATCGATCTATTTCTCCGTTTTGTTGCTATTATATTTTGATTCATAGAAAAGGCTTAAGCAGGGAGTGAATTCTGATAGAAAGCCTCAAGGCTTACACCTAAGGCCCCACGAAGGCATCTATTTAGCTTCATTTCATGTTGCGGTCTAGTTGGTCCGAGTATAGGGATTAACTCTGATGGGAAGCCTCAAGGCCTATACCTAAGGCCCTACAAAGGCACTCATTTGGGTTCGTCCTACCTCTTGGATTCAGATAATCAAAGGTATAATAGTGATAAAACTCTGGCAACCATAAAAGGCCAAATATGATACATCCAAGCGCTGGTTTAGTTTGACAGGAAGCCTCAAGGCCTATACCTAAGGCCTCACAAAGGCACCTGTTATATCTAACTTGGTTTCTCGGGCGTATACATATTCAATCAAAGCTTAAACACCCATTCAACATCTGCCATACTGAAGATGGCAGTGGCACGCCTGAGCATTACAAAGTTAATCTTGATTGTGAGCCTTAAGGCCTACATCTAAGGCCCCACGAAGGCACCCTTTCAAATTAACTCTGTCTTTCTCTTTCAGAACTGCCCGACGAGCCTTGCCCGAAGTGTGTCTTGCCCGACCAAGATCTGCCCGACAAAGGTTTGCCCGAGCGAGCCCAAGAAGAAAGCAGAAGTACGACAGATACCCTCAACCGACGCCATTCTCCCAGGGGAGCTGTGTGCTCGTCTGCCAGGAGATTCCTGCGACGAACAGGAACAATGGGATATATGGCTCCTGAGTTATTCTACAAAAATATTGGAGGTGTCTCGTACAAGGCTGATGTCTATAGTTTTGGAATGTTGCTAATGGAAATGGCAAGCAGAAGGAAGAATTTGGACGCATTGGCAGAGCATTCGAGCCAACTTTACTTGCCAACATCGGTGTACGATCGATATAATGAAGGAAAAGATTTGGAGATGAGCGATGCCACTGAAGAGGAAAAGAAGATGGTAAAAAAGATGGTTATAACGGCCTTATGGTGTATACAAATGAAACCAGGTGATCGTCCTTCAATGAACAAAGTCATAGAGATGCTTGAAGCTGAAGGAGATGCTGAATGCCTGCAAATGCCTCCAAAGCCTTTTTTGTTTCCACAAGAGACACCTATAGGAGATCCTCAGAATAATCCGAATATGACGTGCTCTAACACGAAGCTAACATGGACGTTGTTGTCGGGAAGGTGATGCACACCTAGCACAGGCTCTTTCCATTTGCTTCAAATGATAAGATTTGATGATTGCAAGTATCATGTATAAAACTCTGCCAATATGATTGCGTTGTCCTATTTTATCTTGTTTACCAAATATTTAGTTAACTTGTTATAGTTTGCCTTCTTCTTGCCTTCTTCTTGTCTTTAATGTGTTGAAAGTAATGAGAAGAGATGTATTTCCAGTTGATATATATGTATTAGCCAAAATTTTGATTAATGTTGTAGACATAACAAGATATAACTAGATGATACGACAAATTTGCTCATCAGGTCCACCGAAAATATTGAGGCAAATGTGCACTTTGATGGGTTAAGTAGCAGTTTGTCTTCAATATTTGCCTTATGAAGTACTAGTGTGACTAGGATAAGGCAACTGATTAGGGAAGGGGGGTGCTATCCACACACCCATTTTTGCCTTCCATAAATTTTTCTCAATCTCAGATTAAATGAATTAAAGATGATCAAATAACAAAAATTTATAGAGATGTGGGAGAGATAATATAAATATTAACAAAAATAAGTGGATAGCACCACTCTTGAGAAAATGCCTAGAAAATATGCATGTTTCGTGTTCTTTATTTAATAAAAAAGATGGTGGAGTCCGATTTACCTAAACTTTCCATAAGGCAGTTGCCTAGTCCCTTAGAGCCAAGTTTGCTTATGCGACTCATCAAATTTAATTTTCTTAGGCATTTGCCTAGTCGTTTAATCCGATGTTGATGTGAAAGTCAGACTTGTGGCTAGAGAGAGACTAAAATACCTTTGTAAGTCTTCTCAGCCGGAATGTATAATCATGACTTGCTATCAGTTATTCCCCTTTCACCAGTTATTCCCCTTTTAAAGAAAAAAAGAAAAAAAAATGCTCTTAGGTAAGTGGCTCTATTATTTGCCTTGTCACGAAACCGGTCGCTAATTCGTAATCTAACTCATGATATCAAGGTGAATTATTGCCTTTTTTTTATCGGAAGAAAAAAATTAGTTTTTATTGTTTATATTTTTTATTCTCTTTCTAGAAGTTCATTAAAAATTTATCATTCCAACTCAACCGACTTGCAAGGTCACTCTCAACAAAAATGAGGTTTATTCACTAAAATCAACAAGGTTAAATCGTTCGTTGGTTTTTTTTTTTCCTAGAGTGCCACTTGAAAACATCTCTTTGACAGTAATTTCAAAATTTTATATATATAAATTTAATTACTTTATTTATTATTTATTCAAGAATCGTAACTAAGCTAGTTATGAACAATCTTGTAAATACTTCGAGTAAATATTTTTGCCTAATTGATGCATATAGCCTGTCATTGGTTTCAAACTTTCAAGTGAGGCAGTCTAACATACTTCGAATAGGAAAAGGATCATCGCAGGGTCATTTTTCTTAGGAAGGATCATTGCAGGGTCATTTTTCTTAGGGATCCTACAATCTTGTTCATTTATCGTACATCGTGCACTCAATTTTCGTTAGGTACTATTTATATTTGAATTTTAAATGATTTCTTACCATACAATATACGAGAAACGGACATGATTGCTGGATCCTAGGTCGCCGGATCCTTTTCCCTTCGAATATACTTGCGTAATCATACAACAAAAACCTCGAGCTGTATGGTACACAGGAAAAACAAAACCACGGCATAACTTTTTCAAAATGTGAAGACAAGGCCGAACAATGGTATTGATTTATAAAATGTGGCTCCAGGTCTGCTATCCCGGACTCTCTGTCTCATTTGTGTTTTTGTTTTTTTTAATTTTTTGACACGTGTCTCTTACTTGACGCCAACATCTAACACTGTTAAGTATGAATAAAACTAATTAATAAATAAACAAAAACTAAAAACCCAGGCATGGAGAGAGCCATTCGGCTTCTGTGCTCATCCACCTTGCCATCGCAAACCCAGCAAAGAGCAAAGTAGAAAAATTCGAAAATCAAGCTGAAGAAGAAGATGACGACGATGTGTTGGTGAATAAAGAGACCGGCGAGATCGGTGGCCGGAGCCCACGTGTTTCTGCAATTGGGAGCTAAACGGCCGGTGCTCTTATTTTTTAGTTTGCTTTTTTTCCAGATCTGATCAAATCATGATAGCAATGTTACGCAATTTTCAAAAGTGAGAGATGCACCTGGGAGAGAAACGGTACGGTGTCTTCTAAATCACCGTCCAACAGAACAATTCTCAGTAGAGAGTGATGCATCTCACCAGTGAAAAATTTAACTGCAAAAATTCTGGGTTTCGGGAGTTTTGGGTGGGTCTCGGCAGTTTTCTTATTTCTTTGATTTTTTTATAATTTATTTTATAAAAAGTAACAGCGTTTTGTGGGGTTAAATTGTAAAACACATGTCATCAAACTAAACAAAGAGACACCAAGAAGACATGGAATCCGGGACAGCAGACCCACAACCATAAAATGTTATAAAACCAATGTAAAATGCTCTAATATTTACACATGTACTTAATTAATATTAAAAAAACCACCAACCGCCTAGTAATTTTAAAATATTAAAATTGACACCCTTTATGCATATATCGTCCAAACTAAAAGAATTACATTAACTACATAAAACATTTTGACAATACATGCCACCTACATTTAGTTTCCATTCACGTTAATGTTAAGTTTGATGGACTAAAATTCTTTCTTCTCTTCTTTCCATCCATTCTTCTCACATTCTCTATTTTGTCTTTTTCTTTCTATAAAAAAATAATATAAGATGTTGACGTGGTTTAACCGTGACCGTTCAAATAGGAAGAGAGGAAAGGGAGGGAAAAAAGAGAGGAGATAATTCTACTCCAAGTTTGATAACCTAACATCCATAAACCAACTACAGTAGAACTTCGACAAATTAATAATCTTGGTTAAATAATAATTTTGGATAGTCATATAAGTATCGCGTAGTATATAAATTAATAATTTCATGTTACTATAGTCTTTGTTTATTTAAATAGAGCTTAGGCTTGGTTAAATGTTTATAAAATAGAAGGCTAAATAGCTAAAATGATTCATGAGATTTGTATAACTCATCACTTTGGTCCCTGAGATTCCAAATCAATAAAAATGGTCTCTGAGATTGTCCACCATCCATCATTTTGGTCATTCCATTAAACTCCATTAAGTGTCCCGGAGCTCTTGGTCGAAAGTTTGGGCAATTTTCAAAGCTTCGTAACTCAATCATTTGTTAACCAAATTCGACCCATAATATATCAAAATGAAGATAAGAAAGTGTAGAATAAGATTATACATATTTGCAAGCCCAATGGTTGCCAGAGATGGCCAGAAAATAGCCTCAAAGTTGACTGGTCCGAGCGAAAACTGGAAAACTCGTTGGAAACTGGGTAAACTTTAAACATTCATAACTTCTTTAACACTTAACGAAAATCATACTTTTCGACAAGACGAAAAGAATGATACCTTTTTCGATGGCTAACTTGCCGTAGTTTGGCTGAAAAACGGTTCGAAAGTTGCTATCTTGGTCTCGAGTTAGCCACTTTTGAGCCGTTTTCCGGCCAAACCACGGCGAGTTAACCATAAAAAAAAAAGGTACCATTCTCTTTGTCTCGTCGAGAAGTATGATTTTCGTTTTTGAATCACTTGATTTCATTGAGTATTGAAGAAGTTATGAACGTTTAAAGTTTACCCAGTTTCCGGCGAGTTTTCAAGTTTTCCCTCGGAGCAGTTAACTTTGAGACTATTTTCCAGCCATCTCCGACAACCATTGAGATTCCAAATAGGTATAATCTTATTCAACACTTTCCTATCTTCATTTTGATATATTACGGGTCGAATTTTGTTAACAAACGATTGAGTTACAAGGTTTTGAAAATTGCCTAAACTTCCGGCCAAGAGCTCGGGGACACTTAACGGAGTTTTTAAAAAAATGACAAAAATGATGGATGATGGACAATCTCAGGGACCACTTTTATTGATTTGGAATCTCAGGGACCAAAGTGATGAGTTATGCAAATTTCAGGGACCATTTTTGCTATTTAGCCAAAATAGAATAATATACCACATTGAACAATGTACAATTTAGTTTTAGCAAAAAATAAGTGGGGTGTTATCCATATACTTCTTTTTACTTCATAAACATCCTCTTAATTTGCGGTCGTCAGATCGATTGAATTAAAAAAAATCAAATGATAGAAATTAACAAAAGATGTGTGAAAAGTTAAAAAAAAAAAAGTGTGAATAGCACATCCCAAAATAAACAAGTTCATAAATTTTTCACATTTAAACAAATATATAAAATTATTGGTTCACAAAACAAAAAATTGAATACAATGTACAATATCTAAAGACAATAAAGAATACACTAGCCTTCATACACGCGCTCACGCGCGTGCAGAAGACATTTTTTGAATCACGACATTCTACTAGCAACTTATATGTTTTAAATGTATTTATATGCGTAAATTGACCAAAGAAAAGTCAAATATTTGAAGTAAATGAATAATTTTAGATCATGCTAGAAGAAATCCCTCATAAACCAATTAAAACAGCTGAATTCACATAATAAAATATGTCTCTATAGAATTTACATTAAGAATAGAAAAAATAATATTTAATAAACAATTGATTGAATCATATTATTGTGAGGCTAGGCACACTCCATTACCCTTAGTGTAGATAATATCGTTTGTTAAAAAAAATCATTTGACAATTAATTTAATTACATTATTATCCGTGTGCAAAAAAACTTTTTTTTTATAACCGGCATTACACGCCTCTTAAGATGTTTTAAATGTGTTTAAAAATAGAGAAAATAATATTTAATAAATAACTGATTGAATCATATTATTGCTAGCCTATTGTGAGACTAAGCTCACCCTCATCCCCTTAGTGTAGATAATATTGTTTGTTAAAAAAAATTATTTGATAACTTATTTAATCACATTGTTATATGCGTGCGAAAAACCTATTTTATTAGCCAATTGTGAGACTAAGCCCACCCTCCTCCCCTTTAGTGTAGATAATATCGTTTGTTAAAAAAAAAACAATTATTTGATAACTTATTTAATCACATTGTTATTTGCGTGCGAAAAACCTTTTTTGAAATCAGCATTACACGCTTCTTAAGATGTTTTGAAGGTGTTTAAAAATAAAGAAATTGAATTACATTATTGCTACCTTATTGTGAGGTACTAATTAAAAAAAACACCAAAAAGTAAATTATTAAAGAAATACTATTAAAATGACGAAAATGCTCATACCTTATTTGATGTATTATTTTGGAATGCTTTTGAAGTTTTTTGTTTTGGGGGCATTTTTGTTAAAAAATTTTTGTTGAAGCATGGTGACACAAAATCACTATTCATATTTTCCATTCTCTTTTTATTGGGTTGCTTTTGGATTTTTTTGGTTGAGAGGCAATTTTATCCTAATATTTTTGTTGAATAGGGTGAGTGACCCCAAAATTTTGTCCTCATGCGTGACATGCACTATTCATGCACTGTTCATTAGCTTTATATATTATAGATAGAATAATAAATTAATAAGCTATCAATTATTGACATAAAGAAAAAGCCATTAATAAATTGATTATTTAATAATGAAAACTAACGTCTTCAAAAATTTTTGTTTTAATAAAAAAAGACAAATAAAGGTATAAATGAATAGTACTAGAAAAAGTAAAAATATGATTTTTGGTTAAAAACGAACAGTACCAGAAATGTTTCGTTAAAACTTCCTATTTAATATGCACTAAATTAATAGATTTTTATTCTAAACACTATTTAATTTATGG
The DNA here is from genome assembly GCF_042453785.1 of Malus domestica. Lineage (NCBI taxonomy): Eukaryota > Viridiplantae > Streptophyta > Magnoliopsida > Rosales > Rosaceae > Malus > Malus domestica. The sequence continues at coordinate 6,602,696 of NC_091667.1, read as the reverse complement.
AGGGTTTGATTGTATTTGAGGTCAATTGTTTATCTCCTTCCATACTATAGTTTGATGGCATTTTTCTTTCCACAAAGCTTGGCTGTTTAAAAAAAAAAATACAGGAGTTCCTGTTCTCATCCCATAACAACTTGACAAATATTTAAGTTGCTTTTCCAAGCTTTAATTTTTCAATTTATCAAATTGTTATTAGGTGAGAGCAAGCTATAAAATATCGATGATATCGAAAATATCGTCAGTCCAAAAACACAGAAATTTTGATGGAAATATCGGGATATTATCGATATCGATAAAAATTGAATAAAAACCACGGAAATTGTAAGAAAACTTGAAATTTTTTATTGAAACTTTGCAGGATGTTTATTTATATATAATGAATTAGTACAATATTTTACACTTTATACATTGCATGGTAAGATACATGAGTGACTTAGTAAGGTCTAAAATATCGATGATATCATAAATATCGGTAGTCCAAAAACACGAAAACTTTGATGAAAATATCGGGATATTATGAATATTTTAGACCATGATTGAGAGTAGCAGCTCCAGCATTTTATTAAGCAACCAATATTTATTCATTTATTTTTACTTATAAATAAGAAATTTTGGATTCGATTTTACAGAAAAGATTGTTCAATTCATGACAATTGCAGATATTGGCTGCTGCTCCTTTTCTTTTAATAATTTGTTCAACATTGATAATGGATCCATCTCACTTAAACGGATAAGATCACTTAACCGATAAGATCAAGCTTCACATATTTGTATTTTTTTTTTTTAAACCATAGAGCTGCACCCTATATAAGTGTAAGTTGCTCTGTTACTAATTTACTATTAGCAGTAGAAACAAACAAACGAACAAACTAGAAAGCAAAAAGCGGTGGCGGCAATGAGATCCGGTCAAAGCCTGGCGGTGCTAACTCGAGCGTTGATCACTCGCTCCATGGAGTCGTCTCGGGGAGCCACTCGCTACTTGAGCGCAGGCACAGGCAAAATCCTCAGCGAGGAGGAGCGCGCCGCCGAGAATGTCTACATCCAGGTACGCAACCCCAAGCTCTCTTTCCTCTCTTTTAATTTTTTTTTTTTAACTTTGTTTTATAATACTAATTTTTCAATCAGATTTGAATCAGTGTTCATGTTATTATTATGTTTTGTCCGATCAAAAATGATATTTTGAATTTATTGAATTTCTGTGATCGAATCAACTTGTTCTGTTTTTTTTTTTTTTTTTATAATTTGTGAAGAGAAAGGAGAGGGAGAGATTGGCGAAGCAGAAGGCTGAGAAGGAAAAGGCCGAGAAAGCGAAAGAAAATGCTGATAAGGTACGGATTAATTCTTTATTGAGGATATGTGTGTTTCTGTGTCTGTGTGTGGATTTTGCACTGTTTCGAATGAGACTGTCACAAATTTACAGAGATCTGTGATTTCTTGCTGTGTCTGCGTAATTACAAGATAGTTGAAAACTGTTGTTGCTGTATGTCGTAGTGAATTGTGTATTTTAGTAAGCAAGAACACACACACGCACATAAAAATGACATTTGGAAATTGTTCAATTGCAGAAAGTGAGGCGTCTCTTCGCGATGTTTGATCACTCGGGTTAGCTTTATTTTTGGTCTCCTTGGCCCATTGGCACGGTTGACCATGTCCTACATTTCACCTGCTTAATTAGCCTTCACATCACAGTTTTGTCAATCTGTTTTTCTTAACCAACTTTGAGACTTAGGCTTACTAGTGAGAACGTCTATACTTATCATCGAGGTTTCCTGCAATCTGATCTTAAAATGTCATTGTTGAGGTACATGGCGTACATTAGGGGAAGCTACATTTTTCTCTGCATCTAGTTGCTTATTTATGAATGGGTTCAATCACCAAAAAAAGAATGATAAAAAGAAAGATAGATTGCAGCTCCTTCAACAAGCGCTTTCGATAACTTCAAATTGGTTGCTTATTCTAGATGAATGAGAGAGAATTGCTGGCTCTTGGGTTCTATGTTAGTCTTACAGATGACCTCAAGGGTAAAAACGGAACATCGGTTTATAGTGAAAAGTCTGCATTTTTTTGAAAACTAGATCATTTGTTTTCTTACAAAGTGTAGAGTATCCTTGGGAGACAGCCCTTTGCATAAACCTATGTGGCCTGTTTGATGGCCTAGCGATTCTGCTTGAATACTAACAAATTACACCGCATGTCCTTTTCACTTGATGTGGTAGAATATTTTGTTGTTGCATCGATCACGAAATTTTAACCGCAAACGCTAGAGTAGGATGCATTTGTTTTTTTTTAAATAGAGATGTATGCATGTAATATCATTTACGGTTACTTTTATGTATGAGCCTTGCTATAATGAGGTTTCTCTGATAGATGTCTGGATATGAGATAAACTTTTATGCATGAGCTCGTATAATACTTTTTTTACTCATGCATCTTTAAATTTTTCATGAATATGGAGCATTTTAAAATCTGCCTTGATGATGTCTTGTTCTCCAGTTCTTGTTTTCGGGGAAGCTTTTGTTTCAATTCTTGTATTGAATCTGCAGTGATGAAGTCTTGGAACGAGTCTGTTATGTTTTCTTGTCCTTGACTCCCTTACAATTTGTGAAGATGATAGCGTATCTGTTGGATTGATTATGTATCAACTAATGTTAAAGTCTGTGTAATGTAATTGAAGTTTCTACTTCCCCATTTCAACTGAAGAATATCTTATAATTCATATATATTACTTCAACCAGATACTTGTGCTAGTGATGAGTTTTGACTGGTTTATTCTAATTTTAATCGGTTACTACTTCTAAGACATTCTTCCTATAGTATGACTGGATTTCATTCAGTATTTCAATTCCACATATATCAGTCGTTTCTCTTTTGCAGAAGGCTGATGGGACACATTAAAAGCTGAAATGGTGATGAGCACTTTGGCAGTACCTGAAAAACTTTTCCTTTGGAAGTAATCATGAATAATAACAGTGTATATAACTTTTGTGAGAATCGCTCTGCGTTGAGTATCGGTGTTCTTCGTGGCATCTTTTCTTAAACATTAATGGGATAACTTGGATCTTTTTATGATCTTCCTGTCTTTTATGTGATTGTTTTTACTCAGTTCCGTTAGTCTGTTGAGAGTGTCATTTTCTGCTCGTATCGTGTTCGTGGCATACTTTGGTTCCTAAAGTTCCACATTTATGATGAAACTTATATATGTTATGCTGCGGGTAACGGAAATAGGATCTCATTCAAAATTCAGCTTGCATCGCATACTGTTTCTTAGTGATTTGTTTGTTTGCTTTTGATTGATTTGCTTATTTTCTGCTGGAATGAATATTGACGAATTGCCTAATTGTTTCGTATGTAATAAAACGTTTTAAGCCTGCTAAGTTTTGGATAGTTTTGACTAAACATAGGTGATCCTTATGAATTTTATGTATTAATGGTGCTATGGTTGTATTAGATATACATGTCCTGTGTTTGGGGTTTTGTGTTCACAGTAGGAGTGGGTTTCTGTGAAACGATTTAAACTTGGGAAATGATTTTCACACCCTCGTATCCTTCTGTGCAGCCGGTTTATTTATGTCCTACTGCTAGAAATAAACATAGTTGTGTAACGGAAGAAAAATTGTGTAAAAATCACTTCCCTTAAAACTTTATAGATGAATTGTTTGTCTTGGTATTGAACTCCAAATCAATTTTTTATTGTGGTTCTGCATAAAGTTTTCAATTTTTAGGATGATTTTGTACGGTGAGGTAATTGAAGCAATGATCCTTGAACTTTAGCTTAATCAGAGCTTTAGTTTCTGAACTAACAATCCATGAGGTAATGTGAAGCAATGATTCATTTTGCTATTTATTTTATTATCTACTATTGAAAATAAAGGGTTTAGAGGGATAAAAAATGGATGAAGTTCTAACGGAGTTAGCCAAAATTATCGTTGTTCACATTATAGTAAGTTTAGAAACCAATATCACGAGTTTTTAGTTCGGGGATTATTGCTACAATTTTTTCCTGTTGAGTACCTTCATCAGTTCATTTAAGAAGTTTTTATTTTTCCCACGTGGAAATTCTAAATTTTTATTTTTATGAATCCAAATAAGAGAATTGATGCATGTCAACTTATACCTAAATTCTAAGTTTATTTCACTCATCCAAACATAGTGTAAAAGATTTAGCCTGTAGTATTATGTCTATTTCCTTTGTTCCGGGTTTTTCTGCAGATGGTAGGAGTGACTTTGTGTGAAATGGCTGTATTTGTTTAAATACGAAAAATTTCCTTCATCTGCATTTAAGTTATCTCAGACGCCCCAAACCTCTTACAACATTAGTCAGACGTTGAAGTGTCGTTGAACTGGTTTAAACCAATATGAATTTATGGGACTCATGGAGTTACGTAACGGAGGAAATCTTAATCTGGTGTATGACATCTCTGATGAAATTGAGGTTCCACCATAAAATCAATTGGCTATATAGGGAGTAGCCCAAGACCATATAAGCACATAGCAAACATTGTCCCTCACCGATGTGAGAACACTCTAACACGCCCCTGTACGTGTGGCGGATTTTCAAGCCTACATGTGGACAACAACTGGGTGACCTGGAGCACGTGTGGTCATTGGACTTCACACGTGGACAACCTTGCTCTGATACCATGATGAAATTGAGGTTCCACCATAAAAACCAATTGGCAATATAGGGAGTAGCCCAATACCATATAAGCACATAGCAAACCTTGTCCCACACCTATGTGAGACAACTCTCAACACTCTCTAGATCGGCCACACACACGAATCCCCCTTGTAATTTTATATCACCAAGGCCCACTCTCGTAGAAAAAGTGTGGGATGTCGTAAGTCGTATGCAAGAGTCTCTATCGTTTACAAAGTAAGACTTCTTTCTTTGTCCTAATTGTGTGGAAATTGTATTATTCCAACTTGGAACCTGCCACTTTTGTTCCTACTTGAAAATTAAACTGTATGATTTTTCCTCTATTTTAGGTCATGCATCAATGAGTACCCCAGCATTTAGACAACCCTTTTTCTAATTATTACATTTTTTTGCTAATTTTAAATGAATGTCCACTCCATAACTTCAAGACCGTTCTTCAAATCAACGTAACACATCAATCAGGATCCTCATATATATAAATAGTTGATTTTTCAAACTTGTTGATATTTGACTAGTTCAACTTTCTCATCTTTGGAAATTTCTATGGAAGAATAATCCTCCAGATGCCAAAAAATCTTTTGGTATAGCCAACTGACACGACAGTCTTCATTCCTAACTTATATTGTATGTGTGTTGACTATTGGGTACCCCAGATCCAACCAAATTGCTTCTTGTAGTTATAGATCCGTTCTTGCAACGCATAGTGCGGTTCTTATTGATTTGTTGATATGGTTTTGGTTTGCTTATTTGCTACTGGGAATCATGTCGACGAATGCTGTCACGCCCCAATCCCGACATACGTCCAAGATCGACACGTGACGTCACTAAATGCCCGTAACTCAACGTACCCCGCCTTTTAGATATGTACAAAATATAATTCAAGATCCAGATGCATAATAATTTTGCGTATACTTTATGGCTGCATCTAATCTTTTCGTTAGACTGCCTACGTACCCTCAATAGGGATCAAGCCATTTGTAGTTCAACTTTTCACTACACTCGAATATTCATCACATAAATTGCCATATTTCAACATAATGCACAATTCAGAGCGTGCAACATCTCAAGGAACAATCGACGAGGCGCAATAATAATCTATAGCCATATTGGTCAACGGTATATCATAATCATAACAATTACATCCAACAACATCTAATAATCACACCAAATAATAACCCATACAACACACTGACATGCAAGACTAGAACCACCCAATGGAATACAAGTTGGATACGATTCTGGACCATCACTCAACAGTATCCGAGCCAGGATACGATTCCAGACCATCATTTAACGGAATTGCAGAATCGAAGGGATTCTGGACCATCACTCAACGGAATCGAGTGGAAGACCAAGGGATACAACAACGGCTTGTAGAAACAATACAAGAACCAAGTACTTAATTTAGAAGGGTTGAATGACACAAAAAGTGAAATAATGAAACAAGATGTGAAACAAGTTTCTAAGTAACAAACCCCATGCCAATAGGTTAACGGTCCACTACTAGCCCTCACATTTCATCACATCAATCCAATCATACAATACAAACCATATTTCCAAAGCACAAGTCAAATCATAATTAATGAAAATAGATCGATGGCCAGAAATAAAAATAACACTTCAATAGAATTTACATTCAATAAACATAGGTCTATGGTGTGTGTGTATATATATATATATATATTTTTTTTTTATAACCCATATCCTATTCACAGATGATATTAATATAAAAAATCAAGGTAATAGCTATATCACATATATTCAAGTCACTCTCAAACCAATGTGGTCCCACTAGGCTTCACTTAGATCCCCGTAGTACTAATTTTAGTATTTAGAACTTTTCGAGACATGTTGACCAAAAGTCAATTCTCGGTTAACAGTAGGATCCACAACGCTACAAAATTTGATCCAGAAGATCTGCACATCGTAATCTAAATCCGTAACTTCCTAGGGTCCACATTATTCTCAAAGAACAACGTACTAAAATCTCATCACGATCCGACGGTTGGATCAACTCCCATTGCTAGAATTAGGTGGCGGTTAACAATTAATTTTACTAACTTAGAAATCTAAGTCAGAAAGATCCGTACATCGGATTCCCGATCTGTAAGCTCCTATGATCCCCAAATATTACGTACTATAACATATTAAAGTTTGGTGATGATTCAACGGTCGGATCGTCGATTTCTATTTTGACCTATTCACGTATCAAAATGAAACTAACTCCAAACAATCAAATTACATCATACGGATATCAAACATGAACCCAGGGCATCTAATAGTGCTTAAAAAGACATCATCGGCCCACAGGCCACGCGCCGCCTCGGGTGGCGGTCGGCCGCCCCGACTGGCCGAAAAATTCAACTATTTAAAAAAATTCTCAAAAATTACAGAATTGAAGATCTCAAAGAATAGAGTAAACTTTATGCCTGTGGCCAAGTCCAATTTGGCCTAGAAAGTCCCCAATTTTGCGAAAACCGTACGGAAACCTTAGAATGGGTGTGTTTGATTCGACCTCCAAACTTGCTTTGACGCCTCCACCACTACTTGGGCTTTGTTCCTGAGTTCTAGGGGATTGCTTTGGTAGAAGTATTTGAAGGGAAACGTTTCACAATTGATGGATTTCGATCAATGGTTCCCGCGTCACCTATGGTGCAGGTTCCCCAAAATTTCAAGACTAATTCCACTCCAATTTGGGGTGGAATAGGTAGGAGGAATGATGAGAGATGACCTTCAGGTGGTGGGGGACCTTCATCTCGCTGGAAATTGGCCGGGAGACCATGAATTCCGCCGGTTTGTGTCTCACGGGTCAAAAGACCCGTTTTCCATCCCCCCCCCCTTTTTTTTAGGAAAACTAATGAAAATGGCTTGAAAACTTTGAGTTTTAATGATAAGGACAAAATAAAGGGTAAAGTGAATAGTAACAGGTTTGACTTTTTAGTATAAAAATGTGGCTTTTTGTTAAAGTGAAAAGTACCGTAGGCTTTTCGTTAAAACTCCCTTTTTTTTTTTCTGTCTCCCCCCGCCATTTCCATGGCTTTCTTTTTTCCTTTCTCTTTCAGCCACTCATGTGGCTTTTTCTTCTCTTTTCATTTATTTTTTTTTAACAACAACTTCAAATGTCTGTAACTATACCGTTATAATCCGGACTCGCAAACGGCTTTCGCCTATGCGTTCATGATCTCGATATCTATTCAACAATATAAATTGTGACCTCAAATGTTCTACGGATTTTAAATAATTAATTTCCCAAAAAATAATATAAAATCTCTATAATACCAATACGTAGATTATAATAATGAAATCCAGGAACGGGATTTCACAAATGCCCTAGTTGCCTTGTATACAATAACACTAGGTTTGGAATAAGAAATTTTAGATTCTTAAGGAATTTTAAAATGATGGGATTTTATTTTCTAAAATTTGTGAATTTTCTTGTTTGGTTAACCTAAAAGAACAATGAAATTGAACACGGAATTTGTTATTTTTAAACTCTCAATCATAAAAATTGAGAAATGACATTTATTTACATGAAATTTAAACTTGGGAATTGGATGTCCCAAATTCTAAGGTTTTTTTTTTCCACGTGGAAATTCTAAATTTCTATGTTTATGAATTCAAACAAGAGAATTGGTGCATGTCAACTTATAAATTCCAAATTTTTACCCAAATTTCAAGTTTATTTCACTCATCCAAACATAGTGTAAAAGATTTAGCCTGATACGTAGTATTATGTCTATTTGGCTGTATTTGTTTAAATACGAAAAATTTCTTTCATCTGCGTTTAAGTTATCTCAGACTATGGTGATATTTGGCTGTCACCCCAAACCTCTTACAACATTAGTCAGACGTTGAAGTGTCGTTGAACTGGTTCAAACCAATATGAACTTAGGCCATCTCCAACCGAGGGTTGGTCAGAAAGCTCGTTTTAGCTCTCTAGCCCTCTAAGATATTAATGTAGACATTGAAATTTCGGTGAAATAAATGTTAGCCATCGCATTAAAATTACATTTGTAAACATTGAAATTTTGGTGAAATAAATGTTGACCATTGCATTAAAATTACAACCTTCATTCATTTCACCTACATCATACACTCACTTCCCATACATCATACACCCAAATTCACCTACAACAATCCATCCAAATTCACCTACAACATCCACCAAAACAAATGGATGGTGGTGATTCATTCTCAAAGCCTATAAATAGGCTCCTCCATTAAGCAATGAGGGAAATTGACATACATTTTCTCTACTCTCAAGCAAATCCCGAAGAATCAAGGAAGCCCTCTTCATTATTTGTGAAATCCTCCTTCAAGATCAAGCCCCAACGGCCCCTGAAGAACTTCCACCAATTCAAGATCAAGCCCCGACGGCCCTTGAAGAAAGTGTTCATCATTCATCATCCGTTCATCCCTAGATCAAGCCCCGACGGCCCTTTGGATCAGCGACATCCATAAATCCGCACAACTGTTTATCCTAAGATCAAGCCCCGACGGCCCTTTGGATCAACACTACATCAAAAAATCTACCCATTGCAAAGATAGAATCAGAGGCTAAATTTGTAGAAGAGATTGTAACCCCTAAATCATTAATACAAATATTATTTTGTACACGTGTTCTTGTCTCGTTCATCGCAGGAATTCCTGTGTTTACAAATTTAGCACACCCAGTGGGACAGTCTCTACCTCTCATCTCTATCTTTGAATCCGCAACAAGCACAAATGGCGTCAAAGAAGGCTCAAGTGGTTTTCGTTGCCAATGCAAGAGACAGGAGCGTCATCACCGCATGGGGCATCACTTCAGGCATCATAACTCGAAGTAAGGCAAAAGATCTTTCTGCCGCCTCTTCCGCCCCTGCATCAACTCCGCCGAAGGCACAAGAGCACCCGAGCCACGAACCGGTGATCATCCTGGCCTCGCTCAGGGCGCCAAGAGAGGAAAGCCAGAGGAAGTACACTAAATCCTTACTTTCCGATGTCGACTCAAGCGGCAGCATAGCTATGCAAGTCATGGTTACTGGAGCGACTTCAATTGAGGAGCAGCTGGCTCAGATGAATGAAGCGATCGCAAAACTCACAAGGACTGTGAAGGACAAAGACCTGCAAATCGCAGCACTCGTTAACCAATTGGATGCAAAGCCCGACATAAAAGTCGACCCAATGGGTGGTCCATTAAAGAAAGAAGTCGGTGAAGAAGAAGAACCTCTAGTGGAGAAAGTCGAAGAGAAGCTGAAGCCAGACCAAGCGGCGACGCTCATGGGATCTCTCTCTATCCAGCAGCTGCAGGAGATGATCGCCAACACCATCAAGGCGCAGTACGAAGGAAGCTCACATGACTCCGTACTATACTCAAAGCCCTACTTCAAGAAGATTGACGCTTTGAAGATGCCGAAGGGTTATCAGCCACCAAAGTTCATGCAGTTCGATGGAAAGGGGAACCCGAAGCAACATGTTGCCCATTTCATTGAAACCTGCAACAATGCTGAAACAGAGGGAGACTACCTCGTCAAGCAGTTCGTGCACTCGCTGAAAAGCAACGCATTTGACTGGTACACCGACCTCGAGCCCGAGTCTATCAACAGTTGGGATCAGCTAGAAAGGGAATTCCTCAACCGATTCTACAGCACGCGCCGCACCGTAAGCATGCTGGAGCTGACCAGTACGAAATAGTGGAAGGATGAACCTGTCGTCGACTACATCAATAAATGGCGTTCATCAATAAATGGCGTTCATTAAGTCTGGATTGCAAAGATCGGCTTTCTGAAACCTCTGCCATTGAGATGAGTGTTCAAGGCATGCACTGGGGGTTACATTACATTCTCCAAGGCATAAAACCAAGAACGTTTGAGCAGCTGGCAACTCGTTCCCACGACATGGAGCTGAGTATCGCCAATCACGGAAAGAATGAGCCGATCACCCACTTCAAGAAGGATAAGGTGTTCGCCCCGAGTGTAGACAAGACCGGAAAAAAGCCCGCCAAGGAAACTTTTACCATCAACGCTACCCCCATCAAAACCTCCTCCGCACCCATCAAGACCTCTTCTGCGCCTATCAAGATTTCCTCCAAGACCAAGGCAAATGAGACAAAGAGAAGTGAGCCTCCTCGCACCCAAGACAAGTATAAAAACACCTTGAGAGAGTTGGAGCAAAAGACGTACCCTTTTCCTGACTCAAACCTGGATGCAATGTTAGACGACTTGCTGGAAAAGAAGGTGATTGAGTTACCAGAGCGCAAGCGCCTTGAAGAAATGAATCGAACGAACGATCCTAGGTACTGCAAGTACCATCGTATCGTGAGCCATCATGTGGGTAAGTGCTTCGTCCTTAAAGAACTTATTATGAAGCTAGCGCAACAAGGGATAATCGAGCTCGACCTTGAAGACACAGCCGCAACACATACTACTACAGTGGCGTTTGGATCATTCGATCCCGTGCCTCTCCAAGCGACACCCGACCATTCCTATCAATGTACAAGCTACACGGCGCCTTCTACACAACCATCATTGGGGGTAAACAACTAGGCTGCACCTACCGATGATGAAGAATGGTGGACAATGGTGACCTATAAGAAGACGAGGAAGCCGAGACTGCAAGCTATAAAGCCAAATGAGGAACAAGGGAGAAATCACTGCCGCTGCAGCAATAGGAAGCCTAAAAGAAACATAAGAGCTGCTAAGCCAACATATGCTGGGGAACTTGTGGAGCAAGAGCCACGCATTCCCGTCTCCTTGCACGAGTACTTCCCGGAGGACTTCTTCCAACAATGCACTATCGCTGCATGTCACATGGTTGAAGTAGAAATGGAAGAACCCTTAAAAGGCAAAGTTGTCGTCACTGAGGGAGAAAAAACCCTTATGCCCGAAGAAGGTCTGCCACTACACTTTAGCATCGAGGAAGCGCTACGATTGCCAAAGAAGATGCGAAGAGCACTGGCAGCGGTCTTGGCAAGTCCCGACGACCACGAAGTGCAAGAAAGCAAGAACGCAGGCTCAAAGCTTTGGCCACATGAATGTGCCGTATGCTGTGCAGCCCAGGACGCGATCAGCTTCACGGATGAAGACTTACTGCTGGGATCAAAGCCTCATAAACGTCCTCTCTTTGTCTCAGGATACGTAAGGGAGCACAAAGTCAACCGCATGCTTGTGGATGGTGGATCAGCCATAAACATCATGCCAAAGTCAACAATGACCACAATCGGCATCAAGGTGGATGAACTATCCCTAAGCCGTCTACTAATCCAAGGTTTTAACCAAGGAGGGCAAAAAGCGATGGGCATGTTCCGAGTGGAGATGACCATTGGTGAACTCAAGTTAAGCACGATATTCCACGTGATTGATGCAAGAACTTCCTATGGTTTGCTCTTAGGAAGGCCTTGGATCCATACGAATAGAGTAGTACCGTCCACCCTTCACCAATGCTTAAAATTTTATCGAGAAGGAGTAAATGTGATCTATGGCGACACCAAGCCATTCACTGAAGCCGAATCACATTTCGCAGACGCCAAGTTCTACATGGATGAAGACATGGTACCCGAAGCTCTTCCAAAATAGATCAAATCCATGGGCAAAGCAACACCTAAAAAGCAGGAAAGGCAAACCATGCCTAAGAAGCAAGAAGGAGAAGCTATGCCGTCTTCAAGCAAGAACAATGATGAGCTTGCTAAACTTACAACAACCAAAGGGAGTAAGACGCCCTCAAATGGACCAAACACACCCGTCTTCCGATACATCCCAATGTCGAGAAGAAAGAATGGTCAATCTCCGTTCGAAACTGGAGCAAGCAAAGCCGATGCACAGTGGCACATGGATAACGTAAAGTTGCTCAAAACGAATGCAGTTTTGCCTCTGACACGGCTAAGCGACGCTAAGGTTGCAAGACTACCACAAGGCTTCATAAAAGTTCTACCAAAGGGGGTGGAACCAAGCTTTCTCCTAACCAAGAGGACCGAAGAAGGTTTTGATCCAAACGCCTACAAACTCATGTCGAAAGCTGGGTACAACTTCGCTTCTTCTTCGAATCCTGGAAAGAAGGTTTCAAACACCGTCAACAATAAAAAATGTGACTTTACTGAGACTTAAAAGAAGTTGAAGAAGCATGGTTACGGAGTGGACAACAACAAAGCTGGACTTGGCTTCACACCAAATGCACCCGTGAAGATTTCAAGCAAAGCGAAAAATGCTAGCACTCAACACATCAGTGTGAGCATTGAACCAGATCAAGAGGAGCCTAAATCCGCCCCTCGGACGTCAGTCTTCGATAAGATGAATCGTTTAAGACCCAAAACGTCAGCATTAGATCGTATTGGTGGTCAAAACCGAACCTCCGTCTTCAAGAGGCTTAACAGGCCAATATCCCAAAGCTCTGTTTTTGAAAGGTTGTCAAAACCTAAGAAGCAAAGCAACACGGCTAGCTCTCCTTCTCGTCAGTCAGCTTTGGACAGACTTGAAGACAACAAGAAGTTTTCTAGAAATAGGGAGATAACGTCAAATGAAGAAAAGCTCGACAGGCTAGCAGAAAAGGCGACATTCGAAGCTCAATTCCTTCAAGGATGAAGCGCCAAGCAATCTTAGAGGTTGGCACAAATGGACCATTGAAAGTAAGAAGGTGCACCATCATCTACACCGGCTAATCTTCACGCCAACAAACCCAAGAGGACAGCACTGAAGATGAGGCCCAAGAAGACAAAGAAGACGAAATCCCGGAAGAAGACGTCACTTCCGGCTCTGTCAACTCAAAATCTTCACCTCAATCGCTGGAGGCATGCTTCAAAATCATGCCAGTCAAGCCGAGTGAAGTTGAAGGATGGACTCATGTCACTCCGAAGAAACTGCACAAGAAGCATATGTCTTCTCCACAAGTGCACCAATCAGAAAGGGGGCAAAGCAGCTTTCGCCAACCTCCAAAGCGACGTGAAAGTGTTGAAGATGAGGAAATTCCGACATAAAGATCGACCATGCGCGATCTCTTTTTCCTCAGAAAATTATTCAGCTACTTGGTCAAGGCTCCTTGCTATGAAGATTGTGAGGAACGACTCTCCAAGATCGTTTGACAAATTCACCAAAGCTCTTTGTCCGCACGAGCCTAAAAGGCGACAACAAACGCTCCTTGCCTGCACGAGCTGAAACTGCAAACGGCACCAAACGCTCCTTGCATGCACGAGCTGAAACTGCAAATGGCACCAAACGCTCCTTGTTCGCACGAGCCTAAACTGCACTAATCAAAGCTCCTTGCCTGCACGAGCTGAAACTGCAAACGGCACAAAACTCTTATTGTTCGCAAGAGCTTAAACTGCACACGGCACAAAGCTCCTGGCCCGCAAAAGCATAAACTGTGTACGGCAAAATCATCATCTAAATCATCATCAAAAGCACCATTAAAACCATAAAAAAAAAATCCATCATTCATTTGAATTACGTCATGACTTGATCCCTCCTCAACCGAGGGTACATAGGCAACTTGAAACTTCAAAACTTCAAGTACAGTCACATCACCAACAAAAAACACAAACACTTTAAAGAATAAAAAGCAAATTCAAAATATGAATACTTTATTTCTTTAAAGGAATGATTTGGTTACAAAGTCGTATTACAAAGGTGAGCATTACGCCAACGTCACCGCCGATGAAATGTGTGACCAAAAGACACTACATAGCATAAACTCGCTGCAGTCTTTGACACAACCTCACACGGTAAAAGTGACACACTTGAACAAGCTCCAAGCAGCGACAGCAAAGAGCCCACGACAAGCACCAAGGTCAATATGCGCACCAACGTCACCACCGAGGAAAGTTGTGACCAAAAGGCATTACACAGCGAAGCCCCGCTGCAGGCTCTTGCACAGCACCACACGGCAGCGCACCACCGAGGGAAAACTGTGATCAAAAGACACTACATAGCATAAACTCGCTGCAGTCTTTAGCACAACCTCACACGGTAAAAGTGACACACTGGAACAAGCACCAAGGTCAATATGAGCACCAACGTCACCACCGAGGGAAAACTGTGATCAAAAGGCACTACATAGCATAAACTCGCTGCAGTCTTTGGCATAACCTCACACGGTAAAAGTGACACACTGGAACAAGCACCAAGGTCAATATGAGCACCAACGTCCCCACCAAGGGAAAACTGTGATCAAAAGGCACTACACAGCATAAACTCGCTGCAGTCTTTTACACAACCCCACACGGTAAAAGTGACGCACTGGAACAGGCTCCAAGCAGCATCGGCAAAGATGGCAGCTACATGATGGTCTTTCAAGGCACGCTATAGTGGCAAAGGAAACCAAAATGTTACGCAATCGTACTACGCAAACCCGCAGCGACTACGCAAGCAGTTTCTTACACCGCACGGTGACGTCACCACCAAGGGGAGAACTGTGACCAAAAGGTATTATGCAACGAAGCCCTGCTGCACGCTCTTGCACAGCACCACACGGCAGCGCACCACCGAGGGAAAACTGTGATCAAAATGCACTACACAGCGAAACCCTGTTGCAGTCTCTGGCACAAACACTAGGCAACTTGCTCACTTTGCCACCAACAGCCACGTCTCTGAAAGCTTCGTGGGGGTTCCAGCATCATGCTCTGCCTTCTCCAAAATTAAAGATTCCTAGCATCAATAAAAAAAAAAAAAAACAAAGAAATCCATCAGTGGGCAGTGGGATACACACATTACATATTTTATATATGTATACGCACGATGATGAGACAATCAACATATATATACATATTGTTCGTGGCAGGAATTTCCGTTGGGGATGTTTCCTGGCCGACGAGCACACAGCTCCCCGAGAGGTTAGCGCCGGTTGATGCTTTCTGTCAGGCTTCTACTTTCACTGTCGGGCTTATCAAGCAAGGCTTGTCGGGCAGAGCTGAAAGAGAAGGACAGAGTTAACTTTGAAAGGTGCCTTCGTGGGGCCTTAGGTGTAGGCCTTAAGGCTCATAATCAAGATTAACTGTTAAGTGCTCAGGCGTGCCACTGCCATCTTCAGCATGGTAGATGTAGAACAGATGTCGATTTTGAGTTGTATATATGCCCGAGAGTCCGTGCTAGTTATGACAAGTGCCTTTGTGGGGCCTTAGGTATAGGCCTTGAGGCTTCCTGTCAATAACTAACCTGGTACTTGAACATATAATGTTTGTTCCATTGTCACACTATGCATCATAACTGTTATACTTTTGATTATCTCGTTTAAAGGGCAGAACAAATCCAAATAGGTGCCTTTGTGGGGCCTTAGGTGTAGGCCTTGAGGCTTCCTATTAGAATTGATTCCATACTTAAAACATCTTAGCCCGCTGAGGAGAATGAATCCAAACTGGTGCCTTTGTGGGGTCTTAGGTGTAGGCCTTGAGGCTTCCTGTCAGAATTCGTTCTACGCTCATCGTTCTATGATCATCATAATATAACAGAGATGATACTAAGGAATAAGTCGATTACTTGCGCCCCAAGTAACTTCGGACTTCTTGTTATCAAAAGATTGTCGTGGATGGGTTAAGTCCACATAAGGTTCTTTTTTTATGCCTTGAGGCCAAGGACTTTTATCTTGATCAATCTTACATGCCTGAGGGCTTAGAACTTAGATCTGATTTAAACTATAACGACATGTTTAAATCGGATTCAAGAGTTGAGAAGTCTTTTTAATCATCACCTCACCAGAAATAACTTGGATATAACTGGAAGTATACAACATATTGCTAGATTAATGAATAAAAAGACAAAAACAAAGAAGGTCGGGCAAGGTTTTAACCTTGTCGGGCAAGTCTAATCGTCTTGCAACTTCCTATCTTTATGATTTCTCAAAAGGTTTGAGAGCTAGAAAATGGATGAGGAGATGAGTTTACAAAGAGAGATCGATACTACAGCAGGTTCTTAACGAGGTAGCAGAGCTATTACAAAGACTTTTTGGTGAAGGCTTGGGTTTATCCCGAATGGGATGAAGACTTGGGCTGACTACAGCTTCGTTTGAAGGTAAATCTGGCTTTGAGCAGAGTTTGTGCTTGTATTTGTTTGTTTGAGTGTCATTTTTTCTGACTTCTCTTCCTTCTTTTATAGAAGTTTTGACTTGGCCTTCTGTAACAGTGAGCTTTGCCCGAGTGCAGCTTGAAGGGTAGTGACTCACCCATTATTTTCATGATCTGCCACTATAAAGTACTTTTGGGCTGAGTAGCTGACAGGTCTACACTACTTGGCCTCAAAGTGGGTGAACAAGTGGTCCAAATGAACTGCATTCGGTCGGAAAGGGCCATTTCTCTTTTTTGGGCTTCGGCTGGACCTCGCCTGGGCTTCTCTTTGGGCCAGCTCTTTTATGAGCCCAGAGTTCAGATTTTAACCCAAACACATATACATACATACATATATATATATATGCGCACACACACACACATGCAGTGACGGGACAAGTTATGAGACAATCAGCATATATATATATATATATATGCACATACATGGAGTGACGGGACAAACCATGACAATTACCTGCCATATATATGCATGCAAAGTGGTGGAACAAACACCTGCCACATATATATATATATATATATATATATATATATATGTGGCTCGAAAGATGTCAAAGCTTCTGCAGGCAGAAACTGAAGCAGAACCACAAAAGGCTGAGTCTGCCTCTTCTTCGGCGAGGACGCCACAAGCAGAAAATAACATTAAAAAGACACCAGCTGCTGGGTTGCTTTGACTTCAATAAAAGGTTGCCTGATTCAAGTGATGCCTTCGCTCATTCCTCCACAACAAGCAGCAAACGGACGACTGTGCAGTGACGGTGCAAGACAACGAGTATTGCAGCGGCTATGCAATGGTTGCGCAGTGATGGTGCAATCCCATATATATATATATATGCGTACAGGAACCCAGAGAAGCAGATGGAGTGCGGCGACTGTGCAAGTAATAGTGCAGTGGCTATGTAAAGACTACGCAGTGCCCTATGTGTGTATGCATGTGCGTGTGAATGTGTATATATATATAGTGGTCTCCAACGAAGCTGATCTGCAAGTAGTGCAATTACTATGCAATGACTGTATGTATAATGGTCTCCAGGCAAATGAATGAAGGGCAGTGCACAGCAGAGGGGAATCAGAAACAAAGCATTAAAATCACTGATTGTGCGATAGTATAGTGACGGTAAGCAGTACGAATGGTATGCAGCTGGTAGTGCAGTGGGCTGATGGTGACAACAATCCGTTCAAAGACAAAACACGATGCTGCGATACATAGTGATTCAACTTTTGCAGAAAAGAAAGTAGGAGCTGCGCTTTTCCACTCTCCCAAGCAAAGAAAAGAAGTGATTGACAGGCACCATCCAAAGGAAATGATAATAAGCAAGAAAGACAGGTCATGGTGCATGCTACTGTTAGCAAGTCAAGAAGGAAAAAGGAAATGGGTAGTGGTGACAAAATCTTTGAAAGATAAAAAAAAAAAAAAAAATATGGGGAGGGGGGAAGTAACACATCCTGCTAAGATATATGTTTTGCTTATATTTAGCACAACATACTAAATAAAATAAAGCATATCCATTGATATCTCTAAGAAATTACAAGTGCGAAAAAAAAAATTTACATAAATGTACATTTTACATATGAAAAAAAAATACAAGAGGGAGCCTTCACGAAGGTTGCTTGTGTGAAGCCTCATCACTCGACGGAACTCTAGGAAAAAGAGGCGCCGGAGGTTGATTGTTTGGAGCCTCAACACTCGGTAAAACTCTAGAGGACGAAGGCAATAGGTGCCTCTGGAGTAAATGATGCGAAAATTAACTTAACACACAAATTTAACCCTCTTTTGGCAATTGTAGTATATGTATAAGTAGGGATCGTTCTAGGATAAATTGACTCTAAACTGACTCAAAGACACAAAAACAAACTTAAAAGCGTTAGGATAAATTCAAAATACTCAAAACTAGTTCACAAGACTCAACATAAGCTAAGAAGACTCAAAACTGCCTAAAAACACCAACTAGGCAGTTTCTGACACTAAACACAATTTTGGACAAAAATTAAGTTTGGACTTGACTCAAAACACTTAGAACGCAAACAAAACAAGTTTAAAAGAATTTGAAACAAGAAAGTAACGGGGGGTTTGATTTGGACGAACTTAGAATAACAAAACAAATTGTAACTTAAAAACAAGTTCGAAAATAAATTTAGGAAATTAGATGGATGATGGGATAGCTAGAGGCTTTTTTTTCCACACATGACATGTATGCAAACAACTCGATTTCCAGTTACTACTTCATTGAATTATGAATGACAATGCCCCAAATTAACCGTGACATCACTAGTTAACCCTCATATTTTCCTTGTTTTAATGGATTGGATGACATCATTCGACAACCCAAAACATTCTTCAAAAGTTCCCTACATGACATCATAATAGAGATACAATCAAAGATCATTACGTTTAATGAAAATCATAAGCATTGACAAAGCACTTGCAACTATGACATCATGTCACTCATGCTAGGAATTAAACTTAACGCGATCGTTTATAAGCGACCTCCACTACTTGTGAATATAAGTTTGTAACAATTATGTGAAACTTTCTTATACTCTAGCATCGGATTTATGCATGCCAATTAAGTGTCGACCCTTAATCAACAAATACAAATAAGTTATCAATCAAACAGTTAAGCCAATTGCATTCATGATTCAAGAATTCATAACTGGAATTTATCAAATCATATTGTACACATAATCATGGCTTTGAAATCACCCCTAGCCAAGAGGGGTTTAGCCACTCATGTTCACAACAAAATGAAAGAAAATGAATTTAAACATTGGAAACAAAAGAAAGAAAACACCTAAACGCTCCAACGATCCAAGTTGACAGCAAGCATGTCCAAGCACTTTCCTTTCCTTCCTTTGCTACGGCACAAGGTGTTGGTGAGTGTTTGAAGGTTTGTTTGTATGGAGGAATGGATGTGAAGATGAATGGATGTGTTTGGATGAAGGTTGTGTTGAAATGGTGGTGAATGCTCTAACAAAGTATATCCTCATTTATGTTACACACACTTCCTTTTATAGAGGAAGTGCAAGGCAATGGAGGGGGACATGGAGTGTATGTGTAATGATTCAAAGGAGTGGACAAGAATATTGTGCACATGGTAGACAAAGGTAAGGGAGTTGTGGTGGAATGGTGAATGAAATGATGAAGGGGATAATGGTGATGCATGGCATTGGTGGAAAGGTAAATAAGTGGTGCATCAACTTTGTCATGGAAGTGGAAGGAAAAGTGAGGGATGGTGCAGAAATTTGATGGTTATGCACGGCAAAGGTGTTGGTGAAATGGTGAATGAAATGATGAAGGGGAAAATGGTGATGCATGGCATTGGTGGAAAGGTAAGTAAGTGGTGCATCAACTTTGTCAAGGAAGTGGAAGGAAAAGTGAGGGATGGTGCAGAAATTGGATGGTTATGCACGGCAAAGGAAGGTGTGGTGGAATGATTAATGGAGGGGGACATGGAGTGTATGTGTAATGATTCAAAGGAGTGGACAAGAATATTGTGCACATGGTAGACAAAGGTAAGGGAGTTGTGGTGGAATGGTGAATGAAATGATGAAGGGGACAATGGTGATGCATGGCATTGGTGGAAAGGTAAGTAAGTGGTGCATCAACTTTGTCAAGGAAGTGGAAGGAAAAGTGAGGTATGGTGCAGAAATTGGATGGTTATGCATGGCAAAGGAAGGTGTGGTGGAATGATTAATTTAGGTTAGGGAATTACATCCAAAACTTAGAGAAAATAGGAGTTAAAGCCAAAATCCCAAGGGAATAAGGACATAAGGTGCGGCTATGTAGTAATTCTAAAGGAAATGGGTTTTCTTGAGTTGCAAGGAAAAGGAAAATGAAGGGAAAGGTATGGCAACCTCCTAGAACAAGGACATAAGTATCATAAAAATGTTTAGGACTCCTTCTTTGTAGCTGAAATCCTTAGGAAACTTTGATTTGGTCAATCCATCTTCTTCCTTTCTTTGGTAGGTTCTAAACTTCTTTAAATCTTCATTTTCGTCCATCTATATTGCTCCAAACATAAGTTATTCATTTCATGCCCAAGATTGCTCCAAAAGACTCCAAAATGCACCTTTGTGCATACTTTGTCCTTAGAACCTGAAATTGCACGAAAATGACTTTAAACACTAAAATAACTAAGGAATAACAACATAAGAGCATGAGAACAAGCTAACTCAGTCGCATAAATATGCTCATATCAGTAAAGTCACAAACCTTCGATGGTCACTTTGGATCCGACCTTCGGAGTCCAGCAGCTGATCAAGCTTCCTCTTCATGCCCGTTGAATAACTATTTGCAAGCACATGCAACTCTCTATTCTCACGCTTGAGTTGTCTGATCTCGTGATTAAGAGCTGCCACCTTGGCTGTCAATGATTCAACTTGGTGAGTTCGTACAAGTAAGCGTTGGCCCATGTTGGAAACAGAGTTCGCACATTGGACACTGAGAGCCTGGGAATCTTGAATAGCTAACGCATCGGACCGTCATGAAAGTATCCTATTATCTCTAGGAGTGATGAGGTTCCTAGCTACAACCGTAGCCGTTATTGCATCCCTCATCACAGAGTCTTCAACTGTAAGAGGGCCATTAGAAGATAAGAAGGACGGGCGCCATATATTACCCTGACGCGGTGCACCTGTGTTATTGCTAAGACTCAAATCTAAGCAAATGTCAGACGGGTTAGCCATTTTTAAAAATGTTAAAAGAAAAAGGTTGGATAAAGTAAAAGCTCAGAAATACACCGGAGACGATTTTCACGAGCAGGCAATCTTCAAAATGTGCATGTTGAATATAATTGACACCTCTTTAAAAGAAGAGGCAACACAACCACTTGTTCAAAAAATCGAAGAGACACCACTTTTCGAATTTCAAAACCCGGATTTTCCTACGTAAAGTCCGTCAACACTTTTCAGATGCAATCTCAGCTTTCGGCTATCACGTGTAACTTTGTCAAAGATGACTGGCAAAGTTGAAAACGTGTGAAATCCATTATGCCAACTACCGCACTTTTGGCCGACAAGCGTGGGTGACAAGGTCACATCCACACTGCCCCTTGCCATTGGGAAATCACCATATAATTCGACCTCCATAGCAAGGCACACATCCAAAACACCTGACTCTTCTTCCTTGCCGAATGCATCTGCAACTAAAACCTCTCAACATACTCAGTTTTCTTCTTCCCTGGAAACACCTCTTCAACCCAGTCACACCAGAGCAAAGGTATCTCATATCACTAGGGTTGAGAGCAAGAGTATCTCATAGCATGCTTTCTCCCTATCCTTTTCTTTGTCCTCCCTCTTCACTGCAGGACAAGGAGAAAGAGAGCAATCAGCCGGCACTTGGCATCAACCTTCCGACTTGGAACTGACTACCTGGAAACCCCTTCCCTGATTGCTTACCTAGCATCGCTCTCAAGTACTCATCTCCAGTCGTTGATGTACTTCTAAAGAAGACACCACATCTGCCTGGAAAACAAATGATGCAAGTGAAGATGATACATCGAAGCATGTGGAGACAAGCGCAACAAAATACGTGCTGGTTCATCCGCTACTTCTTCAAAAGCAAACGTATCTCATATCATCGGGGTCGAAAGCAAAGGTATCTCATATCATGCTTTTTCCCTGTCTTTCCCTTTGCCTTTGCTCTTGCCTGCAGAACAAGGAGAAAGAAAGCAATCAGTCGGAACCCGAAATCAAACTTTTGATCGGGAACTGATTTCCCAGAACCCTTGCCTGGTTGCTTACCTGGCATTGCTCTTGAGTGCTCATCATCAACTGTCGTTAGAGTTCCAGTTTCCTCAGCAAATACTTCAGAATAGTTGATATGATATTGGCTCTTTACACTGAAGCTGCCAAGCACGGATGAGTGGCTGAAAAATGATGCTCTGAAGAACCATTTAAAGGCAAATGATTGCGCACCACTTCTGCTAGGTGAAAGAAACAAGCAGAGAAAAATGCAGCACGAAGAGTTGGAACAAATCATTATGGCAGGACAGCCTTCTCGGCAAAACTGCATAATCCAGACGGAGGAGTTCAAGTAAAGATCCAAGCTCAACATCGTTGCTCTAACCAAAGAGCTCGAGAAGCCTCAACAACCTCTCACTGGCGCCGTCGCCAAGGAGCAAAGCATTGTCGTGCAATGCCATTAAATCGCCGTTATTTCTTCAAAAGCAAAAGTATCTCATATCATACTTTTTCCCTGTCTTTTTTCTTTGTCGTTGTTCTTACTCGCTGGATAATAAAAAAGAAGAGCAATCAGGCGACGCTTGGAGTCAGCCTTCCGATCTGGAACCGACTGTCTGGAACCTCTTCCCTGATTGCTCACCTAGCATTGCTCTCGAGTAGTCGTTTTCAACAGTTGATACACTTCCAGAGAAGATGTTGCATCTGCCTGGAAAACAGATAAGACGAGTGACAATGAAACATCAATCTTGTGGATCATCAGCAGACGCAACAACTGCACGTGCTGATTCATCCCTCTAACCCTCTTCAAGATGGATTGGAAAGATTGAACAAAGAAACAGGCCATCACCTCCACCTCGTGCTTGCCTGAAACCGCTTGTGGTCCTATTTTCATTCAAGATCAAGCCTCGACGGCCCTCGAATAAATCACAAGTCCGATTCAAAATCAAGTGTCCATCACCCTTGAATCAAATTCAGCTCCAGATAAAGGGAGTAAATTCAAACATTTGGATCAGGTCTATCAGAAGAAACCCCCTAGCCCAGTTCAAGATTAAGCCTGTGGAAAATCAACGATTGGAGGAAACCAGAAAAACCCTTCAACCTAGTTCAGGATCAAAGCTGTGGAAAGTCAACAAGCGCAACAAAATACGTGATGATTCATCCATCACCAAATCCAAGGATCATCCACCACATGAAGCTCCTTGTGGTCCAATTTCATCCAAGATTAAGTCTCGACGGCCCTTGAAGAAATTTCAAACAAAATTCAAGAACAAGCCTCAACGGCACTTGAAGAAACTCCCAGCCCAATTCAAGATCAAGCCTCAACGGCCCTTGGATCGACAACTACATTAAGAGACTTCAAAACGCATCTTCTACACGTGACAAGCACATGTATACTACGCGCCTTGAAGTGGGGGCATTTGTAGACATTGAAATTTTGGTGAAATAAATGTTAGCCATTGCATTAAAATTACATTTGTAAACATTGAAATTTTGGTGAAATAAATGTTGACCATTGCATTAAAATTACAACCTTCATTCACTTCACCTACATCATACACTCACTTCCCATACATCATACACCCAAATTCACCTACAACAATCCATCCAAATTCACCTACAACTTCCACCCAAATTCACCTACAACATCCACCAAAACAAATGGATGGTGGTGATTCATTCTCAAAGCCTATAAATAGGCTCCTCCATCAAGCAATGAGGGAAATTGACATACATTTTCTCTACTCTCAAGCAAATCCTGAAGAATCAAGGAAGCCCTCTTCGTTCTTCGTGAAATCCTCCTTCAAGATCAAGCCCCAACGGCCCTTGAAAAACTTCCACCAATTCAAGATCAAGCCCCGACGGCCCTTGAAGAAAGTGTTCATCATTCATCATCCGTTCATCCCTAGATCAAGCCCCGACGGCCCTTTGGATCAGCGACATCCACAAATCCGCACAACTGTTTATCCTAAGATCAAGCCCCGATAGCCCTTTGGATCAACACCACATCAACAAATCTACCCATTGCAAAGATAGAATCAGAGGCTAAATTTGCAGAAGAGATTGTAACCCCTAAATCATTAATACAAATATTATTTTGTACACGTGTTCTTGTCTCGTTCATCGCAGGAATTCCCGTGTTTACAATTAATATTTTAATGAACAGTACATGGCCATATTTGCCTCCGTCTCCAACCGAGGGCCAAAGGGCCATAGGGCTCGTTTTAGCCCTGTCACAAAAAACAACGGCTAAATGACAATATGATAGTGGAGGATGAGCAAGATGGGTATATTGATGGAGAGTCTGATGACGACCAAGAAGATCCAAATAGGTCAAGAAGGGCTCGTGCAAAAATATATGATGGGCCTAATTTACCTTTCAATCCAAGAACTGGTAATATCTCTATAAATGAGTACATAAGGCGCTATAGAATGATATGTTCTCGTGCCACAAACAAGTACTTACAACAGGATCTTGTTGCACATCTTTGGGCCAAAAAAAGCATGGAGTAGGCGTTTAAGTTTTATGTTGTTAAATGTTTTTAAAAATGTTTTTAAGTTTCATGTTGTTAAATGTTTTTTTATGTTGTATAATTTGTATGTTGGTTAATGTTATTTAATGTTGTTTCATATTGTTTAATTTTGTTTCATGTTACTTAATTTAATTTAATGTTGTATAATGGCTTAGGAAGTTATAGGAAAAAATATAATTTAAAAAAAAACATATGAAACAAATTTTGTGAAATAGAAGTTATAGGAAAAAAATAGAATTTAAAATAAAATAAAACAAATTTTTGTGAAATAGAAGTTATAGGAAAAAATGGAATTTAAAAAAAATATGAAACAAATTTTGTAAAATAAAAGTTATAGGAAAAAAATAGAATTTAAAAAAAATATATGAAAAATAGAAGTTATAGGAAAAAATTTGTAAATAAAAACTAATAATAAAACTGTAAAAAAAAATTCAAATGCAACGGCTAGCTGACATCAGCTAGCCGTTGCATTTGAATTTTTTTCTGGCCAGTCCCGGGCTGGCTGCATGTAGCCAGCCCTCTAGCCCTCTCTGATTCCGTGAGGCTTTCTCAGATTCCACAGCCCTCTGGCCTAGCCCTCGGTTGGAGACGATTTATAGGTTATTTTCGGTCCTTTGGCCCTCTGGACCCTTCGGTTAGAGATGGCCTTATGGGACTCATGGAGTTACGTAACAGAGGATATACTAATCTAGTGTATGACCTCTATGTCGGCCACACACACAAATCCCCCTTGTAATTTTATATCACCAGGGCTCGCTCTCGTAGAAAAAGCGTGGGGTGTCGTAAGTCATACACAAGAATCTCTATCGCTTACAAAGTAAGACTTCTTTCTTTGTCCTAATTGTGTGGAAATTGTATTATTCCAACTTGGAACTTGCCACTCTTGTTCCTTGAAAACTTAAAAAGTAAACTATATGAATTTTTTCTCTATTTTAAGTCATGTGTCAATGAGTTCCCCACCATTTAGACAACCCTTTTTCTAATTATTACATTTTTTGCTAATTTTAAATGAATGTCTCACTCCATAACTTCAAGACCGTTCTTCAAATCAAATTAACACATCAATCAGGATCCTCATATATATAAATAGTTGATCTTTCAAACTTGTTGATATTTGACTAGTTCAACTTTCTCATCTTTGGAAATTTCTATGGAAGAATAATCCTCCAGATGCCAAAAAATCTTTTGGTATAGCCAACTGACACGACAGTCTTCATTCCTAACTTATATTGTATGCGCGTTGACTGTTGGGTACCCCAGATCCAACCAAATTGCTTCTTGTAGTAGATATGTTCTTGCAACGCATAGTGTGGTTCTTATTGATATGTTGCTATGGTTTTGGTTTGCTTATTTGCTACTGGGAATCATGTCAACGAATGCCCTAGTTGTCTTGTATACAATAACACTATGTTTGGAAGAAGAAATTTTAGATTCTTAAGGAATTTCAAAATGATGGGATTTTATTTTCTAACATTTGTGAATTTTTTTGTTTGGTTAACCTAAAAGAACAATGAAATTGAATACGGAATTTGTTATTTTTAAACTCTCAATCATAAAAATTGAGAAATGACATTTATTTACATGAAATTTAAGTTTGGGAATTGAATGTCTCAAATTCTAAGGTTTTTTTTTTCCACATGGAAATTCTAAATTTCTATGTTTATGAATTCAAACAAGAGAATTTGTGCATGTTAACTTATAAATTCCGAACTTTTACCCAAATTTCAAGTTTATTTCACTCATCCAAACATAGTGTAAAGGATTTAGCCTGATACATAGTATTATGTCTATTTCCTTTGTTCCGGGTTTTTCTGCAGATGGTAGGAGTGACTTTGTGTGAAATGGCTGTATTTGTTTAAAGGGAAAACTTGATATAAGTCCATTTTTTTTAGCCAATAGTAGGAATAGTCCAATTTATTAAAATAAGTCCAATTCCGTAAATTTAATTATTTAATTATCAATAATTATCTATTCAATGACAAGATTTATTATAAAAATCAAATTTCTTCCTAATCATCTCTTTGATTATTTCTTTTTATTTTTATTTTTTGTTATTTCTTGTTCCTCCTGCTTTAAACCCCATTTATAGATTTTATTTTTAATTTTTATAATCAACCTATATCACAGGTTAATTATTTTTATGTATCTATATGATAGATTCTTTTTATAATCAACGTGTCACAAATTAATGTGTCTTGCTTGTAGGTATATTATGTTTTTTTGTACCTTTTAGTTAGGTTTCATATCTCGCTTACAAGTATAATATATATTCATATATTTGTTACTTGAGTTAAGGTAGAATGTTTTTTTGTACCTTTTAGTTAGGTTTCATATCTCGCTTATAGGTATAATATATATTCATATATTTGTTACTTGAGTTAAGGTAGAATGTTTTGTAGATAATTTATGTTAGTATGTTAGTTTTTGTTGTTGTAAGATATTAATTATATTTTTTGAAGTTGAAAAATGCATAATATTAGAAGATTTTAATTGATTTTTAATATTTTAAAAAAAATAAAATGAGTATAAAAGAAATAAAAACATGTAATTAGATAACTGGACTCACTCCTAAAAATCATCTATGTTTTTGGACCTAGATCTAAAAGCCCCTTGTTTAAATACGAAAAGTTTCCTTCATCTGCATTGAAGTTATCTCAGATGCTCCAAACCTCTTGCAACATTAGTCAGACGTTGAAGTGTCGTTGAACTGGTTCAAACCAATATGAACTTATGGGACTCATGGAGTAACGTAACGGAGGATATACTAATCTGGTGGATGACCTCTATGTCGAACCAGGATCCTCTTCTGAGCAATTCCCTAGGGATCATAGGGATCCCGCAATCTTGTCTGTTCATTTTATATCGTGCGGTTAGTTTTCGTTAGGTACTATTCATATTTGAATTTTAAAATTTAAATTTTAAATGATTTCTGACCACACGATATACGATGAACGGACATGATTGCAGGATCCCTAGGGAATTGCTCAGGAGAGGATCCTAGATCCTCTATGTCGGCTACACACACAAATCCCCCTTGTAATTTTATATCACCAGGGCCCACTCTCGTAGAAAAAGTGTGGGGTGTCGTAAGTCATACGCAAGAATCTCTATCGCTTACAAAGTAAGACTTCTTTCTTTGTCCTAATTGTGTGGAAATTGTATTATTCCAACTTGGAATCTGCCACTCTTGTTTCTTGAAGACTTAAAAAGTAAACTGTATGATTTTTCCTCTATTTTAAGTCATGTGTCAATGAGTACCCCACCATTTAGACAACCCTTTTTCTAATTATTACATTTTTTGCTAATTTTAAATGAATGTCGACTCCATAACTTCAAGACCGTTCTTCAAATCAACGTAACACATCAATCAGGATCCTCATATATATAAATAGTTGATTTTTCAAACTTGTTGATATTTGACTAGTTCAACTTTCTCATCTTTGGAAATTTCTATGGAAGAATAATCCTCCAGATGCCAAACGATCTTTTGGTATAGCTAATTGATACGAGAGTCTTCATTCCTAACTTATATTGTGTGCGTGTTGACTGTTGGGTATCCCAGATCCATGAAGTTTCTTGATTCACCAAGCACCCACGCACGTCTAACTACATCCCAAACTATTGTGTTTAGCTTATGATTCATATTGTTTCATCTAACATTCGAAGTAAAGTTCGGCCGAATAATTAGCTGTGCTTATGAATTAATTGGCTTTGTTAGGCAAGTTTTGGTATTCCATACTAAATGCGAAGAGAAAAACTTGGGTGGGGATGACATGCTGCTATACAGCAAGATAAGTGATTCGTATATATAGTTTCCAGGTAAAAAATATAATGTTACAGAATTCAACCTCACAAAACATGTTATAGTAAAATAGATAAAACCACTAGACCTTTTCAACAATTGCAGTGCTATGTATAGTCACTAAAGCCTAAAATCGTATAAATATGAAGTGAAATCTAACGGTTGGTGTCTGAAAATGAGTTACAGAGGAGGAAGAGAAAGATGGTTAATTATAACCACATTGTGGTGTATTCAAATGAAACCAAGTGATCGCCCTTCGATGTACAAAGTCATCGAAATGCTTGGAAGAGATGTTGAATGTCTGCAATTGCTTCTCAGGCTTTTTCTGTGCCCACAAGAGGCGTCTGTGACCGTGGGTGATATTCAAGAAAATAAATCGAACCCAATATGTTCTAACATGGAGCTAACATGTTCATCGTCAACTAGGTGAATATCAAATTGTTAAGAAAGTGCAACAATGTTATAATAATTAAATTCTACTTTAAAGTGATTTAATTAGTAAAGAACTGTCGTCTGTAAATGTTGTTAAAGTTCGGATGTGTATGTGTATAAAAAACTGAAAGAATGAAGAACAATCACTGAAGAATTTGAGAGAAGGATGGATAGTTCTCTCTGCAAAATACACAGGAATATACTTCTATTTCTCTCTCTTGCACATGAAATCGTGCACTGCATAACGATTAGTTATGCAGCTGGATTCTCACCATTACATCAAAGAGATCTCAGCCACACATCTAGCTGGATTCTAGGATTCAAATACATGTCACTAGACAATAACAATATGAGCCATACACTTGGTAATTTATAACTCAAGTGAATACACAAGTAAATACAAGACATTATTACTAATATAATCAGCTCATGGGTTATACACTAGCAAATGTTTGCGCTTGAATTCATCTATGAACTACTGGTTGGTGGTATACATCTACATGTTACTCTAATTCAGCAATTGCTTCTAACTCTAGGACGCGCCTTTTGGGGATGCCTGCCTGTGATGTTTGTGTAGGACCTGCAGAAACAAAAGGATTAGGAGGCATCCTCAAGTTTTCTCCTCCTCCTAGCATCTGAACAACTGTTTTCATGGAAGGACGATCCACCGGGTGCCACTGGATGCACCAGAGCCCTAAAATTGCAAGTTGCTTTGGAATATTATCATCCCCTTCTTCCCCGATATGGATTCGTAGGTCATCTCCTTCCTCTAGAAGGTTATAAATCCATTCTGGATAGTAAATTTCATTGGTCGTGTTCTCTGTGGTTGAACCAATATTCTTCTTTCCTCCTATCATCTCAAGCAGCAGCATTCCAAAACTATAAACATCTGCCTTGTAAGACACATTTCCAAAATTCCTGGAAAACACTTCGGGTGCAATGTAGCCCATGGTCCCCCTCGCTGTAGTCATTGACACTATGCTTTGATCCTTGGAACATAACTTGGCCAGACCAAAATCAGAGATTTTTGGTGTGAAGTTTTGGTCTAGCAAAATATTGTGGGGTTTGATATCGAAATGGAGGATTCGTAGATCGCATCCTAGGTGAAGATATTCTATTCCTTTGGCTATGCCGATAGCAATATCTTGCAACTTATCCCAACCAAGGAAATAGTTCTTTCTATCTACTGATGAAATATAATCCTGGAGTGAACCATTGGGAAAGAACTCATAAACCAGAGCTCGTCTAAATCCATCCGCACAAAAACCAACCAAGCGAACCACATTGACGTGGTGAATATGGCCCATTGCTCCCACTTCATTTACGAACTCTTCCCCATCGCCCTTAGAATTGTTAAGTACCTTCACAGCAACAAAGCATTCAGAAGAAAGTTTTCCTTTAAAAACAGTTCCGTAGGCTCCTTGGCCTAATTTGTACTTGAATTGATTTGTAATCCTCTTAATATCTGCATATGAATATCTGCTTGGCTTGAGAGCTTTGTAGTCCGCTAAAAATGTTTCAAGTTTTAATTGATTCTCTTTTTCCTTTTGATCAGCGTTATAGACGTGATATGCTACGAAGACCCCTAGTAACAGAACAAACGAACCCAGGGTTGCTCCTGCAAATAGATAGATTCAATCCATGAGTAAACATTTATTCTCGAGTGTCCTTTGGACATGAAACAAAGCTAAACACCACTCTTACACAACTCACCTATGGCCACAAACGTCTTTGTTTTGCCTGCAAAAGATAGTTGTGAAAATTAGACTGTCAGTTATCGAAATTAATTAATATCGTCACCACATATATAAGCCACTAATTACATGAAAGGAGAAAAATCACAGCGGGTAGAAGAGTATATCGATCATAATCTTTGAAACAAATCATGAGCAGAATGTATGCGAAATATAGATTTACATGCTTTCCTTACTTGGTTTCCTATGGTGAACACATTCAATTTCGCTCTTGGTTCCATTGCTCTTCAATCTACACTTATTGCCCTCTGCTTCACATTTTGTACAATTTGGTTGGGACCATTTGAATTGAAGAAAATCGCCATTTCCCACCAAATCGCTAAATGGAACTGATAAAACATCATACATCCTTGTACAAGACTGCAGGGCTCTGAAGCTTCCAAATAAATCAAAGAAAGAAGAGACGCCATAAATTCTGTCTCCATGGCCACCAAGGCAGGGGACTTGATAGGCATATATATCTCTTTCAACAAGAGTAGGGCAACGGAATAAGGTAACATTACGTACGCTACCTCGGAAGTAGAAGGGAGAGATTACCGTATTGGTGATTTCCAAAGGCTTCAGCAGGAGGCAGTTATGTGGGTGATATACTTGGATTTCCTGATGCTTGTAATCTATGTGTTTGACAAGGAATTTTACTAGTACTATTGGCGGGTCAACAACCGTTTCAGATCTTTTGCGTTCAAAATTATACTCCCCGCAAGTATGCCCGCGGCGGAATGGGAAATGGATAGCCAGGCCATGATCATCGCCGCACTTGGACTCTGTGCACGCATATTGGCTTCCCCCGACCCCTTCGATGAAGGCCAATAACAATAGTACGCAAAAGGAAGAGATGATCAATTGCTGCATCTTTGAGCTAACAATGCCTATAGACATTTTTTTTTCCTAAGCAGAGCTAGTATTGACAGATGTTTATTGGACCGATAAACATGAACTCGTGCGTAAGATTGGAGCCTTGACAGTGGTTACGTGTTGTGTTGACCGATAGACATGAATTTCATTTGAAAATTCGGACTAAAATACAGAAAGAAAATCACACTCGACAATGAAGTCAAATAAATCAGGCTGAAATGGCAGTATCATATACATTTGACTGACTCTCTAGTCGTCATCGCTTACCTAATTAGACGACTTTTAATGCTTAATTAGTAAACGCATGACTTCTATTTTGGATATTTTTTAGATGTCATTCAATATGAAATTTGAAAATTCAGGGAAGGTGCTCTTACATCTTATCCAATTACCATCACATATGTAGGAAAGCTAGTTTGATTATCAAACCCTCTCTTTCTCTCTCTCTCTGTTCTCTCTCTTTCTCTCTCCATGGGAATAAGGGGAAGCAGGTCCGTCACTTGGTCTGCTTGGCTATTGATTATGGCTTTTCTTGTCATTGGCTTATCCGGTGAAACTTGTAGAGCAAAGGATGATAGTACAAACTGTACCTTCTCCTGCGGCAATATTCACAACATAAGCTACCCTTTTCGACTAAAAAATAGTCCAAAGCACTGCAGCCACGTTCCGTATACGCTGTCTTGTGAGAACGACACTACAGTAGTAGACCTACCGTCTTCCGGAAAATATTATGTCCAGGCAATCAACTATGATAACCAGACAATCCGCATCATAGATCCTGGCCTTCAGAACAACAATTGCTCCTCCATGTCGAGAAACTTTCCGCTTGAGCCTGATACATTGAATTTACCATATGCTTTGTATGGTAAAGATACAGGGGATTCACCGCTTTCAACAGTTGTATTTTACTTGAAGTGTTCGAATCCAATGAATTCTTCTCTGTATGTGGACACTAATCCATGCTTCGATGCAAGTGCTTCTTCTTCGAGCCAACCAAAAACGTATAGCTACGTCAAGGTCGGTTTGATGGAAGTAGGGGATTTGGATGAGGGTTGCAGTGCAGAGTGGATGACTTGGGCGCTCTCGAGCTACGTCAAGGACTACAACACCTCTTATGAAAACATACACAAGGCGCTCATGTATGGATTTGAGCTTCGAGTAGTCGGTATTGATGAATATCTGGGTCCACTCTGCCCAGGCCAATGGAGAAGTAATCTTAAATGTTTTCCACACAGCATCCCAGGTGAGTTAATTCTCATAGAATATAAAGGCCATCGCTACTGATCACTATGTTTTACTCGTTTCCCCACGCATAATGTTACATTGTCAAACTTATGTTTTTCAATAAATTAAATACTTGTATTGTCAAACTGTGCAATCGTTCTA
Organism: Malus domestica; assembly: GCF_042453785.1. NCBI lineage: Eukaryota > Viridiplantae > Streptophyta > Magnoliopsida > Rosales > Rosaceae > Malus > Malus domestica. The sequence goes on along the minus strand of NC_091667.1, from coordinate 6,569,578 downwards.
AACCAAACATTCAAATCAAGCGAAATGCTAAAGACACTCTCAAAAGTGACTCTCTATGAACTCTCCGCTACCTCCTCTTTGTAGCACAATTCCCATGCTAACATTATAAAACAATGTGCCAAAAAATATTAGGTGACGGAGAATCCATGGAGAGTCACAAAGAGTCTCTTAGCATTTCTCTCAAATCAATGGTTTAAATTTACAGTTTGATAATTGTTGTCAAACAGTCTAGTATAAGAGAGCATTTACCTTTCGACTCCAATCCAAAGGTCTGAGTTGTTAATAAAATTAGTTCCAACATTTTTACTATATCTAGGTTATTAATAGTTCCAACATTTTTACTGGATCTAGGTTATTAATACGTTTGATAACTATTAACTGCTTTTAGTTTTCACAAAAAATGAAAACAAAAACTGAAAATGAAGCTTAAAAGCTTTAACTTAGTTCAGGATGTTTTATTTCCCATTTCTAATACTAAATTTCCACTTGAGGTAGAACTAGGGCTTGGCACGGGCCGGTCCAAATTTTGAAGGAATGTGACTGGACCCGGGTTTATAAGAAACGGGCCGGGCACATCATATTTCAATACAGGAATCGGACCTAACCCGGCTTGTTTGAAACGGGCTGTTCCGAGACAGGTCCACGGGTCTCCTTTTTTTCTTTTTTTTTTTTGGGAAAAAAAAATTATAGCAGCACAGCTGCACAGATTCAGTTTCATACATTACATGAAATAAAGCTCCATTTAGAAGCAGTCCATACTCCACTAGGATCCAATGAAATAAGGATCCACCATTCACTGCATACATTTAGAATCACATCTAACAGCGCTTTAAAGAAAAAACTAATCACAACAAAAGAAGCATCATACTCCCTCTTGAGATCAAACCACATAGTGCCCTCCTCTGTAACTGTGTTTAAAGACAACTGCATCTGAAATGAAAATGTCGGATCTTATCCAAGGAAAATTCCTTAATTTTAAAGTCGCCAAACAAACTTCAGCATTTGTCAAATAGTAGTGAATCCCATCATTCGCACATCTGACTGCAGTTTTTGTACATAAACCAAGCCAAGATGCGTAAAACCAGTGCCAGAAGACAATGAAGAAAAGAAGCGTAAACCAAAGACAATCTTTCTATGAAAACAATCCCCAAGCAATACGAAACCAAATCATAAGCCAAGAACCCAAACCCCTTCAAAAAGCAGTATGCTCCCCTTTAACAAAGTTGAACCCAGACAAAAGTTGGGATGTCTCTGCATACAAAAAGTACTCTCAAACATAGAGCAAATTTATAAACTAAAAAAGGAAAAGAAAATCATAAAGATCTCATAAGAACAACAAATCGAAGTCCAACTCTGAGTTGTCAACATGCAAACATGGACCACGAAAGAAACAAGGACTAAACTCCTAAGTCCTGATGCTTTCTAAAACTATGGTTAATTAATCCTCATCTAATTTCAGAAAGCAATTAATTCACCCAAAAATGAAAACAAATACAATAATCCCAAAATTGAATACATGAACCAAAAGGCTGATCAGATCTTAGGGTTCAAATCCAAAACTATTTCATCTAAGCACCCTAAATTATTATTCTAAATACAAAATATTATCCAAAAAATGAAATTAAAATCATCAAAATTTACTAAAACAAGAAAACCCAACAGATCACCAAGCTAGCTCATCAAAATTCCAAATATTTCATCTCTGATGTACAAATTTAACAGCTAAACATCATTCAAATCACAAATTCCAAACAAGTGGACAACTATTTAAGCCCAAAAACAATAAATTCAACAAAAAAAAACCATGAAAAATCTCGACTTACCGGAGAAACCAAGTAGCTTTGACATGGGTGCAACTCAAAAACCTCCGGGAGGCCGAAAGTGCAAAGCTTTCCGCCAAAAAAAACCCTCGAAAGAGAGAGACCCAGAAACGATTAAGGCTGCAACAACGATCAGTAAAGGTTGAAGGCACTGATGCATGAGAGGTTGGAGCTATACAGACATGGAAACCCTATCAGTTAGGGCAAAAAAGGAGAGATGGAGGAGAGGGAAAGAGCGGAGCGAGAGAGAGGGAGAGAGAGGCAGCTAAAAAGAGTGATTCTGGAACCTTGGACTCGGGTAGAAACATGGGTAGAAACTAACGGTTGAGAATGGATGATAGGTTATCATTCAATCTCGACTGTTCATTATAATTAGAAACGGATTAGTCCGAGTACCCGTTTTTCTAAGTATTTGGACTTGGCCGGCCCTGTAAATTAGGGCTGGGCAAACGGGTCCTGGACCCGCGGGTAGGGGCGGGTAATACGGGTACGGGGCGGGTACGGGCCGGTTCTTAGTTTTGGAAAAATAGAACGGGGCGGGGCGGGCCGGGTAATTGAAGTTTTAGGGGCGGGCCGGTTCCAAAATTATAGGATCCGCGGGTACCCGGACCGGCCCGTTTGTATTAGATTGGACGGACGAGATTTAATATCATCTCTCCATCCAATCTCAACCGTCAGTTCAATTTCAACCCTAGCCAAACCTTCCCCGGTCCCGAGTTCCAGAAGCATCCTCAGCCTCCCTCAGCAGCCTCAGAATCTCTCGGATTTTCAAACTCTCCCTTGACTCCCTCTCCCTGAGTCCCTCTCCCTATCCCTCTTCCTCGAATCCCTCTCCCTATCCCTTCCCTCAACTCCGACTCACAGTGCTCACCTCACCACTCTCACAGCGCTGTCGCGACTTCGACTCACAGTGCTCACCTTAACTCCGACCAACATCATCACCCCCCATCACCACCTCCGCCGTCGCAACCACCATCATCACCCTATCACCACCGTCGAGGACACTGCTACTACCAGTACCAAGGCAAGTACCAACCATCATCCCTCTAAAATTTAGGTAATGTTGAATTAGGTTTTACAGTTTTACTATTAATGTGAATTTTTGGTGTAGGGATTTTTAGGGGTTTTAAGTTAGAATTTGTAGAATTTGTAGATCGATGATTGAGCTATAAAAAATATTCCTCTTTTGATTTTTTTTTTCAGAAAGAGAGGAAATGCTTACGATATTATAGATATTTGAACTCTTCCCTGTGCTGCTCAATGTTTTGTGAATTTTCTCCTGTGATTGATGAAATGAGGTTAAAGGAATCCGTAATAATTGGCTTTGCAATTCAATTTCAGTGCAATAAAAAAAAATCTCTCGGCTCTCGTGTACAGTACGGAGTGAAAGAGCTAGTTTCTTCTCTTGTACAAACTCGTTTAGAAACCCCTAAAAATGTTGGAGAATTGCTCGACAGGATTTCATTTCCCTTCCCAATCTGAAGAAGGAATTGAGGTTTCTGTAGGTTACTGCACCTGATTTCCTTTTAAAATTGAGATTAACTAGAGTCAATAGAAAATTCAAGTTTTAGTCTTTTGATTTATTTGTGCTAGGAAAAGGTGTGAAACCATTGAAGTTGCTGCGTTTCTACATAGCAGATTGAATAGAGTTGGTGTCGAGAATACTGGGAAGCATGTAGCTGTATGTAGTTCACACAGTAGCATGTGTGTTTGCACTCAGCCTCATGTTTCTCATATGAGTAGGACTTGGGAGTGGACAGACAGGCGTAGGTGGTGGTGTGGTGGCGTGGTGACAGTTAGCTTTTGTGGATAGTTTGGATTAATTTGCTTAATGAGATATGTTGTACATACCTGTTGCTAACAATTTGGGGGACACTATTGAATTTCAATATATGTTTTCGTATCTAGGTATGTATATTATTCTGTAATGTATTTAACAGATAGCATCGATGTTTCATGTATCATACGGCATGTATTCATCATTCATCGTTTCAAGTAGTATATTAGTTTGTGCTATCTCTATTCAAATTTATTCCAGGCTGCAACTTATTAACTTGACTCTGCCTATTGTGTGAAAACTTTTATGTATCACTTGTATTTGAGAGCTCCAACATAAAAGAAGAGGTAGCCATCGGTGGTATGATTTACACACCTATTTAAACAAAGAAAAAACAGAGACAAGTTGATTGCAATTTGCCTAAAAATTGTATTACTCATGATAAAGAGAGGGGAATGATTTACACACACCGATTTATGTATCGTGATTATGTAGCCTAAATTCGTTTCATTGATTTAGATCCTTTTTATTATGTTTAAAATGTGCAAAGTTATGAATGATTCAAATTTTTAGTAATGAGTTGACGTAGTCCCATAAATATTGAGGTAGTGTTGTGAAAAACTGCAATCTGTGCAGTTTGTGAAAAACTGCAATCTGTGCAGTTTTTTCAAACTGCAATCTGTGCAGTTTGAATCTGTGCAGTTTGAAGTGCAGCAAACATTTTTAAACAGGAAAAAAAAAATGGACCCGTGTACCCGGACCGAACCGGCCCGTTTCAACCGGGCCGGGTAAGGTCCGGTTCCTAATTTCAGAATTGTAATGCCCGCCCCGGCCCGCCCCGTCTCCTTTAATTCCGAGTCCGGTCCGGTCCCTTCAAAAATGGGCCCGGCCGGGCCCGTGCCCAGCCCTACTGTAAATTAATGATATCGGCCTTGCCAGGCCCGTCCCGATTTTTCTCTAATATATTTGGAACCAACCCGTACCCGTTCCGATCTGCGGTTCCTCTATCCGTTTGCCCACTCCTAGGTAGAACAAATTGGGTATCTGACTTCATGCATTAGTTTAAAATTTTTGTCTCTAAACAGTAACACACACACAAATGGAACTACGTAGAAATATCGATCAACAAGCACAAAGGCAATGTTTGATTTCGAAATGCAGACAAACACAGACCTTGGGAGTGCACAATGACAACAGAAAAACAACCTGTACAATTTAAGAAAATCTCTTCCAACTTTGTGTGCTGAATTGCTAACTTGACTTCTTCTTTGTCCCTGTAGGTTTCCTTCGATATCGGTGGGAGGTGATTTACGGTAAGGAGTTCGTCTTAAAAATTAATCTCCCTCTTTTTTTTTTTGTTTTTTTTTTTTTTAAATCCAATGTTATTCTGTTACAGCGTATGAGTTCACAATAACAGGTAACCCTTTTAGGAAATAGTTAATTATATTTGGACAAGGGCATATTTGGATTGCTCTTGAAAGGTAAAAATCACTTCCAATTGCCTTTTGACAGAAAAATTAAAGTTCTTTTCACTCATATAAGCACTAGTTGGATAAGGGAGTTCGTCTCAAAAATTAATCTCCCTCTTTTTTTTTTTTAATTTTTAAATCCAATGTTATTCTATTACAGTTTTTGAGTTCACAACAACAGGTAACCCTTTTAGGGAATAGTTAATTATATTCGGACAAGGGGGCATATTTGGATTGCTCTTGAAAGGTAAAAATCACTTCCAATTGCCTTTGACAGAAAAATTAAAGTTCTTTTCGCTCATATAAGCACTAGTTGGAGAAGCATCGATAAATCTATCAATGCATCTTCAGAAACTACTTTAAGCTCTTCTTCGAAAAATCAATTGCATTGGTCAGAAAATTTTCAACATGTTTATAACGAAAAACATTTTTTTGCACAAGTTGAGCAGAAATGCTTTTGAAAGAAAGCAATACCAAATAGATCATTACTGGTTACATGACTTAATATAAAAATAACGTTGGTATCGATTTCTTTCAGAAGAACTTCTGCTAATTTTTTTTGTTATTATAAACATGTTGAAATTTTAATTAAAATCCAAGTGCAATTTTTAAGAAGCAATGTTTCTTCAAATTGTGCTTCTATGAGTCAAAAACATTTTTTAAGTTTTTAGCCAAACACAACTAGAAACCCCATATTAAGATTCATTATTAAATAACTATGTACTCTAATATGCAATGACTATTTAGGGCTCATAAGTTTATTTTATTTTATTTTAAATGAAACTTTTAAATACACCCCTATCGACACATAAAGTAAGTCCTTATAATTTTTCATTGTTTTAGTGATTTCAACGACATCGTTATGCAAATTAGGGCCTTCTATATATGTAACCAAATATTGGTGAGTGCAGATTTTCCTTATCAAAGAAAATAGTTTTAATTTGACTGGTTATGGAACCTAAATGGTTTAGTTCAGTACTTCTTTGACTAGTTATGGAAAACTAATCCTGCTTACCTTTATCATTGCTAAGGCAGTAAGAACCACCCATTAAAAAAAAACACCTGATCACAAAATGAATGTATTACAAATCACAAACTCGATTGCGGCAAGTTTTTGTTATTCGGAGGTAATAAATTCATGTTATTCGAAGATAATCTGTGAGGGTTCTGGTTGACGGGTACCAATTTTTGTCTAGTTATCCAAATTTACCAATTTTTGTATACTTAAATAGGATCGTAAGGCGATGCTTCTCCATGGGACACTGAGGCTGCACCTAGGATGTGGATACGTGGGGTGTAGGGAGTGTGAGGTGTACGTAGAGAGTGTGGGGTTTGAGGGTATTATAGGAAAGTACGTGGGGTGCACTAAGATAAGTTGTAATTGAAAAAGTAAATATGAGGTGTATTAAGTATGTGGGGTGTATTCAACAATGTGGCGGGTGTAAATAAAACAACTCTTTTGGATTTTCTGTACATATCATACAAAAATCTGGACAATAAAAATGTAAAATGCACCAAACACCATTTCTTGGTGAGTATGTGTCAGAACTTGATTTTAAATGTGGACTAATGTTTTTTTTTCATGATTTCATCTCTGTAGGTTTCTTTGCTCATGGAAGATTATACGTTAGTAAGAACGTTCTCTCCAAAAGTTTCTTTCATTTCTTGTTTCTTTTCTTCTTTTTGTTTAAACGACAATTGTCAATCCAAGGAACAGTCACAATTTTATTTTCTTTTACACAAATAATATTTGGGAGAGGAAAAAATCATGCTCGCTATCTCTAGCGAAATGATGAATGTGCTTAACCAACTAAGCTACAAGTCTTTTGCTAGAGCAGTCCCATTAAACTCAGTTTTTCCTTGTTTTTTTGCTCGTTTTTACCATCATTTATTTGGGCTTGCACATCTCAAACTTTGTATTTTACATTTCTTGCAGATAATCCTCTATGGTTTCCGGGGATATCCTTCAGTAAGAACTTGTATTTCTTGCATATAATATCTCAAGTCCTTGATTTTATTCATTTGAGACACTTTCATAACTTATGCTCAAGCTTTTGACAATTCGTACTGTTGCCCTATTTGTTGCAGGACCTGGATGGGCGATACTCATGTGCCTCGGTAAGCTTGTAATTGTTCTCTCTTTCAATTTCCTTTATCTGGACTCTTTTGGTGATGATAAATCTCTTGTGCAGGTTTGTATTTAGTAGGAAGACTACTTTTAGGGGTTCCATTTCTGATTGCATTTCTGATCTATAGATGGCGAAGAAGACATTTGTCGGGGTTTAGCATCATCGAAGATTTTCTGCAAACCGAAAACAACTTCATGCCAATAAGGTACTCTTACTCGGACATTAAGAGAATGACTAATAAATTCAAGGACAAGCTGGGCCAAGGCGGTTATGGTTCTGTATTTAAAGGAAAGTTACGCAGCGGTCGTTTTGTGGCAATTAAACTTTTGGGCCAGCCTAAAAACAATGGGCAGGACTTCACTAGTGAGGTAGCTACTATTGGAAGAATTCACCATGTTAATGTGGTGCAACTTGTTGGTTATTGTGTTGAAGGATCAAAGCGCGCTCTAGTGTACGATTTCATGCCTAATAGCTCTCTTGATAAATACATTTATTCCAAAGAAGGAAGTATCCCTTTAAGTTGCAAGAAGATGTATGAGATTGCTTTTGAAGTTGCTCGAGGGATCGAATATCTACATCAAGGTTGTGACATGCAAATTCTACATTTTGATATCAAGCCTCATAACATTCTTCTTGACGAGAACTTTAACCCGAAGATCTCCGATTTTGGGCTTGCAAAATTATATCCCGTAGACAATAGCATAGTTACTTTGACAGCAGCAAGAGGGACGATCGGATATATTGCTCCAGAGTTGTTCTACAAAAATATTGGAGGGGTCTCATACAAAGCTGATGTCTATAGTTTTGGAATGTTGTTGATGGAAATGGCAAGTAGAAGGAAGAATTTTAGTACAGTCGCAGAGCAGTCGAGCCAACATTACTTCCCGTTATGGGCTTACGATCAATATAGTGAGGGAAATGATCTCTTGGAGATGGGCATTGTTACAGAGGAGGAAAAGATAATGATAAAAAAGATGGTTATGACTGCTTTCTGGTGTATTCAAATGAAGCCAAGTGATCGCCCTTCGATGGACAAAGTCATACAAATGCTTGGAGGAGATGTTGAAAACCTAAAATTGCCCCGCAAACCTTTTCTTAACCAACAAGAAATGCCGGGAGTCGATATTCAAGGTAGTTTGAACCCAAAATCTTCTAACGGCGAGATGACGTGGAGTTTGTCAGCTAGGTGAAACGGTGATCATCAAGATGGTAAAAGATTCATCAAGCTACTATTAAGTTTTATTTTCCTACTGTTTGGTAATAATTATATTTTGTTTTTGTAAAAAGTTTTTGCTAAACAATAGGGTACTGTTTTTAAACCAAATGATATGGTTGTTAATGATTTGATTGATACTTAAGTGTTATTAATGTACTTATTTTCTATTGGTAACACATTATTTGATGGCTTGGTATATTAACATCACACATATTGTTGAATACACCCCACATACTTAATACATCCCACATTTGCTTTTTTAGTTAAAAATTATTTTAATACACTCCTCATATTTCTTTACAATACCCTCACGCCCCACACTCTTAACATACACTTTACATTTTCTATATACACCCGCATTTCCTACTTATATTCCACACTCTTTACATCTTACGTGCAAATACATAATATCATCTAAAGCACTTTCAGGGTGAAGCTAAAGGCCTGTGGTATACTAGAGTTTTTCTATTTTGAACTTAGAGAGGATTTAGTTCAACAAATCCCAAATGAGGTGTTGTGGGTTACCACCTCAACAATCTCATATTCTCATTAGCCTAATTCAACGGAGTGTACAAGGCATAACTCATACTCTATTAGGTCATCTCCAACCGAGGGCTGGCCAGAGGGCTCGTTTGAGCCCTCTGGCCCTCCATGATTCCCCAAGATATTAATATTTTAATGAACAGTACAGGACCATATTTGCCTCCGTCTCCAACCAAGGGCCAGAGGGCCAAACGGCTCGTTTTAGCCCTGTCATAAAAAACCGTCTCCAACCGAGGGCCAAAGGGCCATAGGGCCAAACATAATTTATTATTTAAAAACTACAATTTAATGTTGTATAAATGGCCTAGGAAGTTATACGAAAAAAATAGAAATGAAAAAAAATATGAAACAAATTTTGTGAAATAGAAGTTATAGGAAAAAAAAATATGAAACAAAATTTGATTCATGTGAAAAGGAAAAAAAAAGGGAAAAAAAGAAGTTTAAATTCATTAAAAAAAAAAAAAGAGGCCTAATAAAACAACGGCTAGCCGTTATATTAAAAAACATTTCAAACTATTAGTGTCGGTTATAACCGACACTAATAGTAGAACTATTAAAAAATATATATATATATCTTTAATGTTGTCGGTTATAACCGACAACAATAGGAAATCATTAAAAAAAAAAATTCTCCAGCCTTCCAGCCCTCTCCGATCCCATGGGGCCCTCCTAGATTCCAGAGCTCTCTGGCCTAGCCCTCGGTTGGAGACGGTTTTAGGGCTATTTTCGGCCCTCTGGCCCTCTGGACCCTTCGGTTGGAAATGGCCTTACGTGCATGCAGAAGTGACTGGCGTTGCTGATGGAAATCTTGGAGTTTTGCACATCACAACATGTGAGGAAGTTTTATAATAAAAGCAGTGCAATTACGAGTGGAAACAGCTATTCATTTTAAATTGTACGTTATTTTTTAGGCAATTAGATCCGGGTCTAAAAACGTAAGCTGCTTTTTAGTTTAATCCAGTTTTCCTATGATCCACGAATACCAATTTCGTGGTCTAAGAGTAAGAGAGAGAGATGGATATTATTTTAGGAAATCTAATGAAAAGGGTTTGAAAACTTTGAGTTTTAATGATAAGGACAAAATAAAGGGTAAAGTGAATAGTACCAGGATTGACTTTTTAGTGTAAAAATGTGGTTTTTCGTTAAAGTGAACAGTGCCAGGAGCTTTTCGTTAAAGTTCCCTATTATTTTTAGTTGTTATTTAATTGTGAAATCAATATGCAATTAGTATATAGTTTAGTGATATTTCTCTTCAGTTGACGTGAGAGGCTTTATGTTCGATATTCACTAAAAACGAATTCTAATCACATTATTATTAACTCATTGTGAAACTTAATCCCACTTCTTACCTGTTAAGGTAAATAATATCGTTTTTAAAAAATAAAAAAAATTATGGAACTAATATAAAGCTTAACCGAGGAAGAGGAGATACACGTGGAGGTGCTGGAGGGAGAGTCTTACGGACTCGCTTTTTAGGCGAGTGCTGCTAGCATTTCTCCAATCTTTTTACCCGGGCTGCTAGGATTCGTTTCAGAAAAAGCCAGTCGTCAAAATCCGACCCGGTTAGACGGGTCTCCAGACTCTCCAAAGCTTAAAACCCTAGGACCCGACATCAACCAAAATCAGAGAGTGCGGGTAAGTATTCGACCCAAAAAAGCGATGTCAGTGTCTGAGGAAAATGCCAACATACGGGACCACCACCGCCGCTTGCTGGCGGCGAAATACGAGCTGAGACGGAACCTGTACAAGGCCCTCTGCAAGGACCCAACCCTTCCCAGCGATCTGCGCGAGGAGAACCGCTTCAAGCTCTCCAAGCTGCCCCGGAACAGCTCCTTCACGCGCGTCAGGAACCGCTGCATCTTCTCTGGCCGCGCACGCGCCGTCTACGAGACCTTCCGTATGTCCCGTATCGTTTTCCGTTCTCTTGCCTCCAAAGGCATGCTCAATGGCGTGAAGAAAGCGTCTTGGTAGCCTCCCAAAACGGTGCGCCTCCAAGCTCTTCGTTTCCATTGTTTTCTCTTTTTTTTGTTCGCAATTTCTTCGCTTCAGAAATGGGTTTCGTCATGAAATCGAAATTGTGCGTATTCCGTCATTCATGTCTGTTTATTTTCATGTTTTTGCAATTTTTTTGAATATTTATGTGTCATTTCTTCGTTACCGAAATGGGTTTCTTACGGAATTGGAACGTTAGTGCTGTGCAAGAGATTTGATGCTCTGAGGAAATGGCGAAAATATTTAACTGGGAAATGAAAACCTTGGTCAGCCTTACTTTTTATCCATAGATGATCGATTTTAAGCATAAATAATTTTTTCTTTGGTTGCTCATTTCCAGGAATAATTACTTAGGTGTATAATTTTCATATCTGTAAATTCAGTACGCAATAAGGAGATTGAGTTCCGAGATTCAGTGGCTAGTGTTTTGACCATAGAGTGGATGCTTAGTATGGTTTTCAACGAGCTAACCTTTTTGTCCCCTCTATTGTTAGAATCATGGCAATCAAGATTGTAATAGGACAAGAACTTATCAATGTGATTAGTGCGTACGCACCTCAAGTAGGGTTGGATACGAGTTCGAAGGAGAAATTTTGGGAAGATCTTGGAGACTTGGTGCAAGGAATTGCTCAGACGGAGAAGTTATTTATAGGAGGAGATTTAAATGGACACGTGGGCAGGGAGACAGGCAACTATGGAGGTTTTCATGGTGGCCATGGTTTTGGGGAGAGAAACGAGGATGGGGAAGCTATCTTGGATTTTGCAATGGCATATGATCTCTTCTTAGCCAACACCTTCTTTAAGAAGAGAGAAGAACATGTGATCACCTACAAGAGTGGGTCGTCAAAAACACAAATAGATTTTCTTCTAATGAGGAAAGGGGATCGTATAACTTGTAAGGATTGCAAAGTTATACCAGGAGAGAGCGTGGCTAATCAACATCGCTTGTTGGTGATGGATGTACATATCAAAAGAGTAAGACAAAAGAACAAGACTTGGAAGTGCCCAAGGACTAGATGGTGGAATCTAAAAGAAGAAAAACAAGCCATTTTCAAAGAGAAGGTAATCACCCAATGTGTGTGGGATAGAGAGGGGGAAGCTAGCCAAATGTGGGATTCCATGGCTAGTTGTATCCGAAAAGTAGCAAAAGAGGTATTAGGAGAGTCCAAGGGCTTTGCCCCACACCAAAAGGAATCTTGGTGGTGGAATGAGGAGGTACAAACAAAGGTGAAGGCTAAGAAGGAATGTTGTAAAGCCTTATACAAGGAGAGGACTGATGAAAATGGTGAAAGGTATAGAAAAGCGAAGCAAGAGGCGAAGAAAGCTGTCAGAGAAGCTAAGTTAGCGGCTTACGACGATATGTATAAACGACTAGATACCAAAGAAGGAGAGTTGGATATCTATAAACTATCTAGAGCAAGGGAAAAGAAGACAAGGGACCTAAACCAAGTGAGGTGCATCAAGGATGAGGATGGAAAGGTTCTTGCTACAGAGAACGCGGTTAAAGACAGATGGAGAGGTTATTTTCATAATCTTTTCAATGAAGGACATGAAATGAGTGCTTCTTTAGGGGAGTTGAGTAACTCAGAAGAGTGTAGAAACTACTCTTTTTATCGTCGAATCCGGAAGGAAGAAGTGGTTGTAGCTTTGAAGAAGATGAAGCATAAAAAAGCAATAGGCCCAGACGATATACCAATCGAAGTGTGGAAACTTTTGGGAGAGACAGGTATAACATGGCTCACTGACCTTTTCAATAGGATTTTGAAAACGAAGAAGATGCCAAATGAGTGGCGAATGAGCACTTTGGTGCCTATCTACAAGAATAAGGGCGACGTACAAAATTGCACGAACTATAGGGGTATTAAGCTAATGAGTCATACAATGAAGCTCTGGGAGAGAGTCATTGAGCATAGATTAAGGCAAGAGACACGGGTTTCGGACAACCAATTCGGGTTCATGCCAGGGCGCTCAACCATGGAGGCAATCTATCTCTTACGAAGACTGATGGAAAGATATAGAGATGGGAAAAAGGATTTACACATGGTCTTTATAGATTTGGAAAAAGCGTATGATAGGGTCCCAAGAGACATTCTTTGGAGGATTTTAGAGAAGAAAGGAGTACGAGTAGCATATATCCAAGCTATAAAGGATATGTATGAAGGAGCAAAGACTGCCGTAAGAACTCATGAAGGACAAACCGAAAGCTTTCCCATAACTGTAGGATTACATCAAGGCTCATCCTTAAGTCCTTACCTTTTTGCGTTGGTAATGGATGAGTTAACACGACATATTCAAGATGATATTCCTTGGTGTATGCTTTTCGCAGACGATATAGTGTTGATAGATGAAACTCAGGAAGGGGTAAATGCAAAGCTTAACCTTTGGAGAGAAGTGTTGGAATCTAAAGGTCTTCGCCTAAGCCGATCAAAGACAGAATATATGGAGTGCAAGTTCAGTGCAAATGGAGGCCAAAACGAGTTAGGGGTGAGGATCGGAGATCAAGAAATACCAAAGAGCGACCGTTTTCGTTACCTAGGATCTATCTTGCAAAAGAACGGAGAATTAGATGGAGATCTCAACCATAGAATACAAGCTGGATGGATGAAGTGGAAGAGTGCATCCGGCGTGTTGTGTGACCGCCGTATGCCACTGAAGCTCAAGGGAAAATTTTATAGGACGGCAATAAGGCCGGCGATGCTGTATGGCACAGAATGTTGGGCGGTGAAACATCAACACGTACACAAAATGGGTGTAGCGGAGATGAGGATGCTTCGTTGGATGTGTGGGCACACGAGAAAGGATAAGATTAGGAATGAGGATATCCGAGGTAAAGTAGGAGTAGCCGAAATTGAAGGAAAGATGAGAGAAAATCGGTTACGGTGGTTTGGACATGTGCAAAGAAGGCCTACTGACGTTCCGATTAGAAGATGCGACTATGGGACAGAGGTTCAGGGCCGAAGGGGTAGAGGAAGACCTAGGAAAACTTTGGAAGAGACTCTAAGAAAAGACTTAGAGTACTTGGATCTAACGAAGGACATGACACAGGATCGAGCACAATGGCGTTCTAAAATTCATATAGCCGATCCCACTCAGTGACGTGGATTTTCCAAGTCTCCAACCGAGAAGTTTTCCTCACTCGGGAAATTAAGGGAACACTACCCCAACCTACATGCTCCACTCAGAAAGCTTCAACATACAAGCTTTAACAAAAGAAAATTCAAAGAACTTAGCGAAGAAGGCTTTGGTGTATTTAACACAATACGTTGAAATGAAGGAAAGCTTATTTATTGATATCCCCGATAAGCTACAAATATGTACATATACATGAGTCAAAATAAGCACACAAGAGGGAGCCTTTACAAAGGTTGCTTAGGAGAAGTCTCAGCAGTCGGTAGAGCCCCAGAAAGAGAAGGCACCGGAGGGGGATCATTTGGAGCCTCAGTACTGGACAGAACCCTAGAAGGAGGAGGCATCAGAGGTTGATCATTTGGAGCTTCATTACGCGGTACAGCCCCAGAAGACGAAGGCAATAAATGCCTTTGGAACAAACCCACAAATCTCTGATGATCAAGTAAAACCTGACCATCAGTTTCCTTCATCTGGTCAAGCTTCCTCTTCATGTTTGTAGCATAGTCATGTGCGAGCCGGTGCAACTGTTTATTCTCATGCTTGAGCCCTCTAATCTCCTGTTTGAGACTCATCACTTCAGCCGCCAATGATTCAACTTGGCGGGTTCGAGCAAATAGGCGTTGGGCCATATTAGACACAGAACCTGCACACTGAACACTGAGAGCCAGCGAATCCTTCACAGCTAACTCATCAGACCGTTTGGAAAGTAGTCTGTTATCTTTGGGAGTGAGAAGGTTCCTGGCCACCACCGCAGCGGTCATATCATTCTTCATCACGGAATCCCCAACGGTAAGAGGACCAGTAGGGGAGACGAAGGATGGGCGCCATATGTTGTCTGGAGAAGGCGGGGCTGCCTCTTCAACAAGGTTCAAGTCAAAACGACGGTCGGAGGGGCCAGACATTTTCAAAGGTGTTGAAGAGAGAAGAGGTCGGACAAATCAAGATCTTAAAAATGCAAGAATGAAGCTTCTACTGGTGGAGATTCAAGTGTGCTTTGGAACTTAATGCCAGCCCCTATAAAAATCTGCACTCGACGAAGCTTCAGAAATCGAAGAGGCGCCTGCTCAGAAATCGAAGAGGCGTTTGCTTTCTCAAAAGTTGGGCTGCTCAAAGACCACGAAGGCCGATCTCAAAAATCGAAGAGGCGCTCGCTTTCTCAAAAGCTGGGCTCCCCAGAGACCACGAGGGCCGATCTCAGAAATCGAAGAGGCACCTACTTTTCCAGCCTTTTCCAGCCTTGTCAGCACCTGTCATACGCACACTCAGTTTTGCGGAAATTATGGGCATTCTGTCAAAGACTTCTGGGGAAGTAGAAAACACATGAATCTTACTGTTCAATCACCCACTTCCCACACGCAACAATAGCTCATGGGTACCACAGATAACTTTGCCAAAGTTCTTTGCCAAAGTTGAGCACGTGAAGCTTGCAGCTCCCACTACATCGCTCTGACCAAGAAGGGTAAAAGAATAGCAAAGAAACAGCACTAACAAAGTTTAGACCCATAAATTTCGAAGGTCTAGCTACCATATTATTACCCACAAGGGTAAAGGAACAGTACCACTGCTGGATAATTGGAAAGTCCCTGTGTGTCAACCTCTGTGCTTCGTGGCAAGGTAGACTAGCAAACATGCCCAACCTTTACTCACATTCGAGAAAACACTCCCAATAAGATTGCTTGCTCCAAAATCGAAGAGGCACCGTCCTCCGAATCTCGAGAGCCAGACTCCCAACATGACTACTTTCTTAAAAATCGAAGAGAGGGTAAAGGAACAGTACCATTGCTGGATAATTGGAAAGTCCCTATGTGTCAACCTCTGTGCTTCGTGGCAAGGTAGACTAGCAAACATGCCCAACCTTTACTCACATTCGAGAAAACACTCCCAACAAGATTGCTTGCTCCAAAATCGAAGAGGCACCGCCCTCCGAATCTCGAGAGCCAAACTCCCAACATGATTACTTTCTCAAAAATCGAAGAGACACTGCTCCCCGAATCTCGAGAGCCAGACCCCCAGCATGATTGCTTTCTCAAAAATCGATGAGGCATCGTTCTCCGAATCAATCGAAGAGGCGCTCGCTTTCTCAAAAGCTGGGCTGCTCAGAGACCACGAGGGCCGATCTCAGAAATCGAAGAGGCACCTACTTTTCTAGCCTTGTCAGCACCTGTCACATGCACACTCAGCTTTGCAGAAATTATGGGAATTCTGTCGAAGACTTCTGGTGAAGTAGAAAGCACATGAATCTTACTGTTCAATCACCCACTTCCCACACGCAACAATAGCTTATGGGTACCACAAATAACTTTGCCAAAGTTCTCTGCCAAAGTTGAGCACGTGAAGCTTGCAGCTCCCACTACATCGCTCTGACCAAGAAAGGTAAAAGAATAGCAAAGAAACAGCACTAACAAAAGTTTAGACACATAAATTTTGAAGGTCTAACTACTATATTATTACCCACAACTGTAAAGGAACAGTACCACTGCTGGATAATTGGAAAGTCCCTGTGTGTCAACCTCTGTGCTTCGTGGCAAGGTAGACTAGCAAACATGCCCAACCTTTACTCACATTCGAGAAAACACTCCCAATAAGATTGCTTGCTCCAAAATCGAAGAGGCACCGTCCTCCGAATCTCGAGAGCCAGACTCCCAACATGACTACTTTCTCAAAATCGAAGAGAGGGTAAAGGAACAGTACCATTGCTGGATAATTGGAAAGTCCCTGTGTGTCAACCTTTGTGCTTCGTGGCAAGGTAGACTAGCAAACATGCCCAACCTTTACTCACATTCGAGACAACACTTCCAACAAGATTGCTTGCTCCAAAATCGAAGAGGCACCACCCTCCGAATCTCGAGAGCCAGACTCCCAACATGATTACTTCCTCAAAAATCGAAGAGACACTGCTCTCCGAATCTCGAGAGTCATACCCCCAGCATGATTGCTTTCTCAAAAATCGAAGAGGCATCGTTCTCCGAATCTCGAGAGCCAGATACCACAGACCACTTTTTCAAAGTGCTCTGACAGAGTTAAAACATGTGAAACTGGCAGCTCCCACTACCGTGCTATGACCAAGCAGGGTAAAGGAATAGCATTACTACTTGTTGTTCGGGAGACTCCTATATATGTCGACCTCCATCCCCAACGGACAGGCAGACCTGCAAAAATGCTCAACCCTTCATCATATCTGAGAGGGCACTCCCAACGAAGCCTTTCGAAATATTCAGCTTTCTTTCCCCCCGATAATACCTCTGCAAACAAGCTATACTAGAGCAAGAATATCTCATATCATCAGGGTTAAAAGCAAGAGTATCCCATATCATGCTTTTTCCCTGTCTTTTCTTTTGGCCTTGTTTTTACCTGCAAGACAAGGAGAAAGAGAGCAATCAGTCAGCACTTGGAATCAAGCTTCCAGCCAGTAACTGACTGCCTGGAACCCCTTACCTGATTACTTACCTGGCATTGCTCTCGAGTACTCATCTTCAACATCTTATGTTTCCAGGGAAGATTCCGCATCTGCTTGAGGAACAGATAGGGCAAGTGCGAAGGATACAAGGAAGCATGTGGAGACAAGCGTAACAGCACACGTGCCGATACATTCATTACTCTGTCAAAAGCAAAAGTATCCCATATCAGCAGGGTGGAACGTACTCTAGATTTGATGGACTTGTTTTGACCCTCAAATTCTTCAGTCGGCCTTATACTCTGGAGGAAACCAGAAAACCCTCCAGCTCAGTTCAAGAATAAGCCTGTGGAAAGTTACTTCTTCAAAAGCAAAAGTATCTCATATCATCTCTTCTCATTTTTCTTCTCTTTATCCTTCATGCTGCTGCAAGATGGGGAGAAGGTGAACAATCAGTCGGAGCTCTGATTGCTTACCTTGTCTGTCACCTCTTTCAGCAGACCCCCTAGCTCGGCGACTTGGGGGACTCCTACTACATGGTTTGTATCGCGCTTGACCAAGCCTGAAACTACAAGTAAGCTTCAAGTGAAATTGATACATTACCTTGTGCATCTCCACCAGTTAAAGATACCACCCCTGGATGGAGGAAGAGTACTTCCAGAGAAGATGCCACATCTACCTATGAGACAGATAAGGCAAGTCAAGACGACACCACACTCCGATACTTAGAAGTTTCGTGATTACGAGATCATTCTCCCACAATATTTCTTAATGTCATTTGTACTAAATCATTCACTTGTACTCACTAAATGAGAGCTTGAACCTATGTACTTGTGTAAACCCTTCACAATTAATGAGAACTCTTCTATTCCGTGGACGTAGCCAATCTGGGTGAACCACGTACATCTTGTGTTTGCTTTCCTATCTCTATCCATTTATATACTTATCCACACTAATGACCGGAGCAATCTAGCGAAGATCACAAAAAGCGATCGTTTTCGCTACCTAGGATCTATCTTGCAAGAGAACGGAGAATTAGATGGAGATCTCAACCATAGAATACGAGCTGAATGGAAAGAGTGCATCCGGCGTGTTGTGTGACCGTCGTAGGCCATTGAAGCTCAAGGGAAAATTTTATAGGACGGCAATAAGGCTAGCGATGTTGTATGGCACAGAATGTTGGGTGGTGAAGCATTAACACGTACACAAAATGGGTGTAGCGGAGATGAGGATGCTTCGTGGGATGTGTGGGCACACGAGAAAGGATAAGATTGGGAATGAGGATATCCGAGGTAAAGTAGGAGTAGCCGAAATTGTAGGAAAGATGAGAGAAAATCGGCTCCGGTGATTTTGAACATGTGCAAAGAAGGCCGACTGACGCTCTGGTTCGAAGATGTGACTACGGGACAGAGGTTCAGGGCCGAAGGGGTAGAGGAAGACCTAGGACAACTTTGGAAGAGACTCTAAGAAAAGACTTAGAGTACTTGGATCTAACGGAGGACATGACACAAAACCGAGCGCAATGGCGTTCTAGGATTCATATAGCCGACCCCACTTAGTGGGAAAAGGCTTTGTTGTTGTTGTTGTTGTTGTTGTTGTATTGTTATTTTCTATACAAATTAAGTTATTAGCAAAGTGACCTTTTCTATTCATCGCTTGTTTTCCTTCCAGATTGGTTATGAGACTGCAGAAGTTAGTCAAGTTCATCGGTTTCTTTGTTATTGCTCGGTGTATGACAGACTACTCATTCCCCTCTACTTCTGGTTATGGAAAACGTATACGCTTATTGGTGTGTTGAATAAAAGTTTTAGGCTAACAATTTGAAAGTTGAGTTTATTTTTGTATGATTATTTGTAATGTTGCGGTACTTGTTTTCCGAGTCGAAGTATGGAACAGTGCATGTGTGCGCTTTTGCGTGGGCATAAACACGGGGCCTTGGTGCCAAATGAATGAACTATGCATGCCAAGTGCGGTCTTTTGATAAAAGCATATACATTCCAAGGATAAATATGTAGAGAAGTTTTTGGTTGTACAAAAAGGTCCCTCCCTTTTCTTGGAGAATGACGGTCTAGTGGTATTCCTCTTCATTTGTAAGTGAGAGGTTTTAGGTTTGACCCATGCATCTTCTTTAAATTTTTCATGAATATGGAGCATTTTAAAATTTGCCTTGATGATGTCTTGTTCGCCAGTTCTTGTTTTCGGGGAAGCTTTTGTTTCAATTCTTGCATTGAATCTGCAGTGATGAAGTCTTGGAACGAGTCTGTTATGTTTTCTTGTCCTACAATTTGTGAAGATGATAGCGTATCTGTTGGAAGTTGGATTGATTGTGTATCAACAAATGTTAAAGTCTGTGTAATGTAATTGAAGTTTCTACTTCCCCATTTCAACTGAAGAATATCTTCTAATTCGTATATATTACTTCAACCAGATACTTGTGCTAGTGATGAGTTTTGACTGGTTTATTCCAATTTTAATCGGTTATTACTTTACTTTAGTCTAAAGAAAGGTTTGGAATTGGCACTGTAGAAATGAATAGTATTTTGATCCGAATTTCAGATTAATTACAACGATGCCATTGGTATTTCTGTTGGTTTTGGGTCAGCAGCCCGATATGTTGGCTTTAGTTGGGAAGGCCGACCCTCAGTAAGGTCCAAATTATTTAATTACGTTTTTGCCATCAAGGATTACAATCCAATGGTGGAGATGGTCTATTATGGAAGGCAATTTTGTCCTCTCCGCTTTGGGTGAGATAGGGGGTCAGCGGGAAACTATCATTTGCTGCCGTTCAATTAGGGTTTCGGGGAGGGTCTGCGAGAGAGAGAGAGAGAGAGAGAGAGAGAGATGGCAATGGAAGGAGAGCGAGGGGGATGGGTAGGGGTCTCGACACTGTTGATGCAGATGAGAGGGTGGGTATGGTCAGAGAAGACCATATGGGTCGTCAGGATTTCAGGGAGATGGGGTAGGGGTCATCAACAAACCCTACTGAGAGTGGGGTGTGCCGGATCTTGCGCTGCATGCCTCAAATCCAAAGATAAGTTTATTTTTAAATTGTATTCTTTAATGTTGCCTTGGATTTTCTGATTGGTTAGTATGTTAGGTCCGGTTTTGGGGGACTTGTGATTTTATAGAGAGATGGATAGGGAGAAGAGATAGACAGAGAGAGGAGAAAGCATGGCTGTGTGCATTTTTTTGGGATTATTAATGGGTTAGTGCGCAGGTCAGTGTTGGAACCTTATCAGGACCTTAATACTTTATCTTTATTGCCCTTTATGATATTTGTAATGGTTGTTGGCTGGTGACTAACTCCGCCTATGTCTTACATGGCCGGTCCCAAGCCCGGATAAAGGAGGAGGGGGAGGGCGTCAGGTAGTCGACAGCCGGCACTCCATGATCACGTCGAATCCTTATGAAAATGAATCCAGAACAAAATCGCGCTAAAGCTAGGGCGTCACCCGTAAGTGGAGCGCTGTGTGGCCCGAGCACAGTGATAAGTGAGCAAGGGTCGTTGTATCTCCATCGGCACTCGGATGCAGTGTTAAATGAGCAAGGGGGCCATAGAAACTTCTTTTCGAATGACTCCACTCAAAGTTGTTTGGGAGCATATGCTCCTATCAACTTTACCCGGGACACACAAAAGAAGTACTTTGATCCTATTAGACGGGGGAGGGTGAAGAAGCTAGGACAAAAGGGTAGAGTTCAAGAGAGCAAAATGCGTTTAGGAACGTGGAATATAGGAACCTTAACGGGAAAATTTATGGAAGTAGTGGAAGTTATGGTGAGTAGAAGGATAAATATTATGTGCCTACAAGAAACTAAGTGGGTTGGTAGTAAGGCAAAGGATCTAGAAAACTCAGGGTTTAAACTTTGGTATTCGGGCACAAATAGAACGAGAAACGGTGTTGGCATCATCGTGGACAAGACCTTGGTACAAGATGTTGTAGATGTCAAGAGGGTAGGAGATAGAATCATGGCAATCAAGATTGTAATAGGACAAGAACTTATCAATGTGATTAGTGCATACGCACCTCAAGTAGGGTTGGATACGAGTTCGAAGGAGAAATTTTGGGAAGATCTTGGAGACTTGGTGCAAGGAATTGCTCAGACGGAGAAGTTATTTATAGGATGAGATTTAAATGGACACGTGGGCAGGGAGACAGGCAACTATGGAGGTTTTCATGGTGGCCATGGTTTTGGGGAGAGAAACGAGGATGGGAAGCTATCTTGGATTTTGCAATGGCATATGATCTCTTCTTAGCCAACACCTTCTTTAAGAAGAGAGAAGAACATGTGATCACCTACAAGAGTGGGTCGTCAAAAACACAAATAGATTTTCTTCTAATGAGGAAAGGGGATCGTATAACTTGTAAGGATTGCAAAGTTATACCAGGAGAGAGCGTGGCTAATCAACATCGCTTGTTGGTGATGGATGTACATATCAAAAGAGTAAGACAAAAGAACAAGACTTGGAAGTGCCCAAGGCCTAGATGGTGGAATCTAAAAGAAGAAAAACAAGCCATTTTCAAAGAGAAGGTAATCACCCAATGTGTGTGGGATAGAGAGGGGGAAGCTAGCCAAATGTGGGATTCCATGGCTAGTTGTATCCGAAAAGTAGCAAAAGAGGTATTAGGAGAGTCCAAGGGCTTTGCCCCACACCAAAAGGAATCTTGGTGGTGGAATGAGGAGGTACAAACAAAGGTGAAGGCTAAGAAGGAATGTTGTAAAGTCTTATACAAGGAGAGGACCGATGAAAATGGTGAAAGGTATAGAAAAGCGAAGCAAGAGGCGAAGAAAGCTGTCAGAGAAACTAAGTTAGCGGCTTACGACGATATGTATAAACGACTAGATACCAAAGAAGGAGAGTTGGATATCTATAAACTATCTAGAGCAAGGGAAAAGAAGACAAGGGACCTAAACCAAGTGAGGTGCATCAAGGATGAGGATGGAAAGGTTCTTGCTACAGAGAACGGGGTTAAAGACAGATGGAGAGGTTATTTTCATAATCTTTTCAATGAAGGACATGAAATGAGTGCTTCTTTAGGGGAGTTGAGTAACTCAGAAGAGTGTAGAAACTACTCTTTTTATCGTCGAATCCGGAAGGAAGAAGTGGTTGTAGCTTTGAAGAAGATGAAGCATAAAAAAGCAATAGGCCCAGACGATATACCAATCGAAGTGTGGAAACTTTTGGGAGAGACAGGTATAACATGGCTCACTGACCTTTTCAATAGGATTTTGAAAACGAAGAAGATGCCAAATGAGTGGCGAACGAGCACTTTGGTGCCTGTCTACAAGAATAAGGGCGACGTACAAAATTGCATGAACTATAGGGGTATTAAGCTAATGAGTCATACAATGAAGCTCTGGGAGAGAGTCATTGAGCATAGATTGAGGCAAGAGACACGGGTTTCGGACAACCAATTCGGGTTCATGCCAGGGCGCTCAACCATGGAGGCAATCTATCTCTTACGAAGATTGATGGAAAGATATAGAGATGGGAAAAAGGATTTACACATGGTCTTTATAGATTTGGAAAAAGCGTATGATAGGGTCCCAAGAGACATTCTTTGGAGGATTTTAGAGAAGAAAGGAGTACGAGTAGCATATATCCAAGCTATAAAAGATATGTATGAAGGAGCAAAGACTGCCGTAAGAACTCATGAAGGACAAACCGAAAGCTTTCTCATAACTGTAGGATTACATCAAGGCTCATCCTTAAGTCCTTACCTTTTTGCGTTGGTAATGGATGAGTTAACAGGACATATTCAAGATGATATTCCTTAGTGTATGCTTTTCGCAGACGATATAGTGTTGATAGATGAAACTCAGGAAGGGGTAAATGCAAAGCTTAACCTTTGGAGAGAAGTGTTGGAATCTAAAGGTCTTCGCCTAAGCCGATCAAAGACAGAATATATGGAGTGCAAGTTCAGTGCAAATGGAGGCCAAAACGAGTTAGGGGTGAGGATCGGAGATCAAGAAATACCAAAGAGCGACCGTTTTCGTTACCTAGGATCTATCTTGCAAAAGAACGGAGAATTAGATGGAGATCTTAACCATAGAATACAAGCTGGATGGATGAAGTGGAATAGTGCATCCGGCGTGTTGTGTGACCGCCGTATGCCACTGAAGCTCAAGGGAAAATTTTATAGGACGGCAATAAGGCCGGTGATGCTGTATGGCACAGAATGTTGGGCGGTGAAACATCAACACGTACACAAAATGGGTGTAGCGGAGATGAGGATGCTTCGTTGGATGTGTGGGCACACGAGAAAGGATAAGATTAGGAATGAGGATATCCGGGGTAAAGTAGGAGTAGCCGAAATTGAAGGAAAGATGAGAGAAAATCGGTTACTGTGGTTTGGACATGTGCAAAGAAGGCCTACTGACGCTCCGATTAGAAGATGTGACTATGGGACAGAGGTTCAGGGCCGAAGGGGTAGAGGAAGACCTAGGAAAACTTTGGAAGATACTCTAAGAAAAGACTTAGAGTACTTGGATCTAACGAAGGACATGACACAGGATCGAGCACAATGGCGTTCTAAGATTCATATAGCCGATCCCACTCAGTGACTTGGATTTTCCAAGTCTCCAACCGAGAAGTTTTCCTCACTCGGGAAATTAAGGGAACACTACCCCAACCTACATGCTCCACTCAGAAAGCTTCAACATACAAGCTTCAACAAAAGAAAATTCAAAGAACTTAGCGAAGAAGGCTTTGGTGTATTTAACACAATACGTTAAAATGAAGGAAAGCTTATTTATTGATATCCCCGATAAGCTACAAATATGTACATATACATGAGTCAAAATAAACACACAGGAGGGAGCCTTCACAAAGGTTGCTTAGGAGAAGTCTCAGCAGTCGGTAGAGCTCCAGAAAGAGAAGGCACGGAGGGGGATCATTTGGAGCCTCAGTACTGGACAGAACCCTAGAAGGAGGAGGCATCAGAGGTTGATCATTTGGAGCTTCATTACGCGGTACAGCCCCAGAAGACGAAGGCAATAAATGCCTTTGGAACAAACCCACAAATCTCTGATGATCAAGTAAAACCTGACCATCAGTTTCCTTCATCTGGTCAAGCTTCCTCTTCATGTTTGTAGCATAGTCATGTGCGAGCCGGTGCAACTGTTTATTCTCATGCTTGAGCCCCCTAATCTCCTGTTTGAGACTCATCACTTCAGCCGCCAATGATTCAACTTGGCGGGTTCGAGCAAATAGGCGTTGGGCCGTATTAGACACAGAACCTGCACACTGAACACTGAGAGCCAGCGAATCCTTAACAGCTAACTCATCAGACCGTTTGGAAAGTAGTCTGTTATGTTTGGGAGTGAGAAGGTTCCTGGCCACCACCGCAGCGGTCATATCATTCTTCATCACGGAATCCCCAACGGTAAGAGGACCAGTAAGGGAGACGAAGGATGGGCGCCATATGTTGTCTGGAGAAGGCGGGGCTGCCTCTTCAACAATGCTCAAGTCAAAACGACGGTCGGAAGGGCCAGACATTTTCAAAGGTGTTGAAGAGAGAAGAGGTCGGACAAATCAAGATCTTAGAAGTGCAAGAATGAAGCTTCTACTGGTGGAGATTCAAGTGTGTTTTGGAACTTAATGCCAGCCCCTATAAAAATCTGCACTCGACGGAGCTTCAAAAATCGAAGAGGCGCCTGCTCAGAAATCGAAAAGGCGTTTGCTTTCTCAAAAGCTGGGCTGCTTAGAGATCACGAGGGTTGATCTCAGAAATCGAAGAGGCGTTTGCTTTTTCAAAAGTTGGGCTGCTCAAAGACCACGAAGGCCGATCTTAGAAATCGAAGAGGCGCTCGCTTTCTCAAAAGCTGGGCTCCCCAGAGACCACGAGGGCCGATCTCAGAAATCGAAGAGGCACCTACTTTTCCAGCCTTGTCAGCACCTGTCACACGCACACTCTTTGCGGAAATTATGGGCATTCTGTCAAAGACTTCTGGGGAAGTAGAAAACACATGAATCTTACTGTTCAATCACCCACTTCCCACACGCAACAATAGCTCATGGGTACCACAGATAACTTTGCCAAAGTTCTTTGCCAAAGTTGAGCACGTGAAGCTTGCAGCTCCCACTACATCGCTCTGACCAAGAAAGGTAAAAGAATAGCAAAGAAACAGCACTAACAAAGTTTAGACCCATAAATTTTGAAGGTCTAGCTACCATATTATTACCCATAAGGGTAAAGGAACAGTACCACTGCTGGATAATTGGAAAGTCCCTGTGTGTCAACCTCTGTGCTTCGTGGCAAGGTAGACTAGCAAACATGCCCAACCTTTAATCACATTCGAGAAAACACTCCCAATAAGATTGCTTGCTCCAAAATCGAAGAGGCACCGTCCTCCGAATCTCAAGAGCCAGACTCCCAACATGACTACTTTCTTAAAAATCGAAGAGAGGGTAAAGGAACAGTACCATTGCTGGATAATTGGAAAGTCCCTGTGTGTCAACCTCTGTGCTTCGTGGCAAGGTAGACTAGCAAACATGCCCAACCTTTACTCACATTCGAGAAAACACTCCCAACAAGATTGCTTGCTCCAAAATCGAAGAGGCACCGCCCTCCGAATCTCGAGAGCCAGACTCCCAACATGATTACTTTCTCAAAAATTGAAGAGACACTGCTCCCCGAATCTCGAGAGCCAGACCCCCAGCATGATTGCTTTCTCAAAAATCGATGAGGCATCGTTCTCCGAATCAATCGAAGAGGCGCTCGCTTTCTCAAAAGCTGGGCTGCTTAGAGACCACGAGGGCCGATCTCAGAAATCGAAGAGGCACCTACTTTTCTAGCCTTGTCAGCACCTGTCACACGCACACTCAGCTTTGCAGAAATTATGGGCATTCTGTCGAAGACTTCTGGTGAAGTAGAAAGCACATGAATCTTACTGTTCAATCACCCACTTCCCACACGCAACAATAGCTCATGGGTACCACAGATAACTTTGCCAAAGTTCTCTGCCAAAGTTGAGCACGTGAAGCTTGCAGCTCCCACTACATCGCTCTGACCAAGAAAGGTAAAAGAATAGCAAAGAAACAGCACGAACAAAGTTTAGACACATAAATTTTGAAGGTCTAGCTACCATATTATTACCCACAAGGGTAAAGGAACAGTACCACTGCTGGATAATTGGAAAGTCCCTGTGTGTCAACCTCTGTGCTTCGTGGCAAGGTAGACTAGCAAACATGCCCAACCTTTACTCACATTCGAGAAAACACTCCCAACAAGATTGCTTGCTCCAAAATCGAAGAGGCACCGTCCTCCGAATCTCGAGAGCCAGACTCCCAACATGACTACTTTCTCAAAATCGAAGAGAGGGTAAAGGAACAGTACCATTGCTGGATAATTGGAAAGTCCCTGTGTGTCAACCTCTGTGCTTCGTGGCAAGGTAGACTAGCAAACATGCCCAACCTTTACTCACATTCGAGACAACACTCCCAACAAGATTGCTTGCTCTAAAATCGAAGAGGCACCGCCCTCCGAATCTCGAGAGCCAGACTCCCAACATGATTACTTCCTCAAAAATCGAAGAGACACTGCTCTCTGAATCTCGAGAGTCAGACCCCCAGCATGATTGCTTTCTCAAAAATCGAAGAGGCATCGTTCTCCGAATCTCGAGAGCCAGATACCACAAACCACTTTTTCAAAGTGCTCTGACAGGGCAGCTCCTACTACCGTGCTATGACCAAGCAGGATAAAGGAATAGCATTACTACTTGTTGTTAGGGAGACTCCTATATATGTCGACCTTCATCCCCAACGGACAGGCAGACCTGCAAAAATGCTCAACCCTCCATCATATCTGAGAGGGCACTCCCAACGAAGCCTTTCGAAATATTCAGCTTTCTTTCCCCCCGATAATACCTCTGCAAACAAGCTATACTAGAGCAAGAATATCTCATATCATCAGGGTTAAAAGCAAGAGTATCCCATATCATGCTTTTTCCCTGTCTTTTCTTTTGCCCTTGTTTTTACCTGCAAGACAAGGAGAAAGAGAGCAATCAGTCAGCACTTGGAATCAAGCTTCCAGCCAGGAACTGACTGTCTGGAACCCCTTACCTGATTACTTACCTGACATTGCTCTCGAGTACTCATCTTCAACATCTTATGTTTCCAGGGAAGATTCCGCATCTGCTTGAGGAACAGATAGGGCAAGTGCGAAGGATACAAGGAAGCATGTGGAGACAAGCGTAACAGCACACGTGCCGATACATCCATTACTCTGTCAAAAGCAAAAGTATCCCATATCAGCAGGGTGGAACGTACTCTAGATTTGATGGACTTGTTTTGACCCTCAAATTCTTCAGTCGGCCTTATACTCTGGAGGAAACCAGAAAACCCTCCAGCTCAGTTCAAGAATAAGCCTGTGGAAAGTTACTTCTTCAAAAGCAAAAGTATCTCATATCATCTCTTCTCATTTTTCTTCTCTTTATCCTTCATGCTGCTGCAAGATGGGGAGAAGGTGAACAATCAATCGGAGCTCTGATTGCTTACTTTGTCTGTCACCTCTTTCAGCAGACCCCCTAGCTCGGCGACTTGGGGGACTCCTACTACATGGTTTGTATTGCGCTTGACCAAGCCTGAAACAACAAGTAAGCTTCAAGTGAAATTGATACATTACCTTGTGCATCTCCACCAGTTAAAGATACCACCCCTGGATGGAGGAAGAGTACTTCCAGAGAAGATGCCACATCTACCTATGAGACAGATAAGGCAAGTCAAGACGACACCACACTCCGATACTTAGAAGTTTCGTGATTACGAGATCATTCTCCCACAATATTTCCTAATGTCATTTGTACTAAATCATTCACTTGTACTCACTAAAGGAGAGCTTGAACCTATGTACTTGGGTAAACCCTTCACAATTAATGAGAACTCTTCTATTCCGTGGACGTAGCCAATCTGGGTGAACCACGTACATCTTGTGTTTGCTTTCCTATCTCTATCCATTTATATACTTATCCACACTAATGACCGGAGCAATCTAGCGAAGATCACAAAAAGTGACCGTTTTCGCTACCTATGATCTATCTTGCAAGAGAACGGAGAATTAGATGGAGATCTCAACCATAGAATACGAGCTGGATGGAAAGAGTGCATTCGGCGTGTTGTGTGACCGTTGTAGGCCACTGAAGCTCAAGGGAAAATTTTATAGGACGGCAATAAGGCCAGCGATGTTGTATGACACAGAATGTTGGGTGGTGAAGCATCAACACGTACACAAAATGGGTGTAGCGGAGATGAGGATGCTTCGTGGGATGTGTGGGCACACGAGAAATGATAAGATTGGGAATGAGGATATCCGAGGTAAAGTAGGAGTAGCCGAAATTGTAGGAAAGATGAGAGAAAATCGGCTCCGGTGATTTGGACATGTGCAAAGAAGGCCGACTGACGCTCCGGTTCGAAGATGTGACTACGGGACAGAGGTTCAGGGCCGAAGGGGTAGAGGAAGACCTAGGAAAACTTTGGAAGAGACTCTAAGAAAAGACTTAGAGTACTTGGATCTAACGGAGGACATGACACAAAACCGAGCGCAATGACGTTCTAGGATTCATATAGCCGACCCTACTTAGTGGGAAAAGGCTTTGTTGTTGTTGTTGTTGTTGTTGTTGGCTGGTGACTCAGCACTGTTCTCTTTTGTCTGTTTGGGGCTAATGGAGATATATGCCTCTTCTGTATCTCCCTTTTGGTTTTATGAAATGAATTAGTCTTTTATCTTTCTCTGCTTTTCTCTTTTATTCCTATTTCCCTTTCCTCTGTGTGATTGGTACCTACCATTTGGTATCAAGAGCCAGGTTGTGCTTCCATGGGCAAGAACAAGGCCTCGGTGCAGGTGGCCGACGTCCCTGAGGTGGAATTTGAAAGGGAATTTCAGCAGCAGCAAATTTTCACACAGCTCCAGGAATTCCATGAGACACTAACTATGATGAATCTCCGCCACGACAATCTTCAACACCACATAGCTGACCTGCAACACTATCACCGATCTGTCAGTCCACCGTTCTCGACAGGAAGACTTCCAACAGACAGTGCTTGAAGAGCTCCGTGCTCTCAAAATCCAGAACCCCACCCCACCCGTTTCCTAGATCCCAATCAGTTCCATTGAGTCTGTTGAGAGTGTCTTTTCTGCTCGTATCATGTTCGTGGCTTACTTTGGTTCATAAAGTTCCACATTTATGATGAAACTTATATATGTTATGCTGCGGGTAACGTAAATAGGATCTCATTCAAAATTCAGCTTGCATCGCATACTGTTTCTTAGTGATTTGTTTGTTTGCTTTTGGTTGATTTGCTTATTTTCTGCTAGAATGAATATTGACGAATTGCCTAATGGTTTCGTATGTAATAAAACGTTTTAAGCCTGCTAAGTTTTGGATAGTTTTGACTAAACGTAGTTGATCCTTATGAATTTTATGTGTTACTGGTGCTATGGTTGTATTAGATGTAGTGATACATGTCCTGTGTTTGGGTGGGAGTGGGTTTCTGTTAAATGATTAAACTTGGGAAATGATTTTCACACTCTCGTATCCTTCTGTGCAGTCGGTTTATTTATGTCCATTGATTCTACGACTAGAAATAAACATAGTTGTGCAAAGGAAGAAAAATTGTGTGAAAATCACTTCCCTTAAATTTTATAGATGAATTGTTTGTCTTGGTATTGGACTCCTAATCAATTTTTTGTTGTGGTTTCTGCATAAAGTTTTGAATTTTTGGGATGATTTTGTTCATCGAGGTAACTGAAGTAGTGGTCCCTGAACTTTAGCTTAATCAGAGCTTTAGTTCCTAAACTAACAATCCGTGAGGTAATGTGAAGTAATGATTCTTTTTGCTAACTATGTTAGAACTTCCTTTCAAAATAAAGGGTTTAGAGGGACTAGCTAAAATGATCATTGTTCCACATTATAATAAGTTTAGAAATTAATACTCACGAGTTTTGAGTTCGGGGATTATTGCTTCAATTTTCTCCTGTTGAGTACCTTCATTAGGTCATTTAAGAAGTTTTTATTTTTTTTATTAAGTGGAAATGATAATAGGAACTTAGAAGGAATATACTTAAGATCTTGTAGGAAAACATCCTGAACGATATTTGGAGGGTCCTCGACTCAAAGTACATTTTTTTAAACGAGTACCCTTTTGATGTCGTTCAGGATGTCAAGGTTACTCCGTTGCACGGGACACATAGGCAAATTCCACCTCCTGCACATGGAAAACCCAAACTTTTCTTGCACGTGAGCTGCTCAATACTTCGGAATTAATTATGGGACCTCTTTATCTTCTTAATTAAACGTTTCCTAATTGATTCCGCATATCCGGTGAATCCCAACATATGAGAAAGATGTTCATGGCACATGTACTCAAGTATTTATCAAATATAGGAAAAAATCGACGCGTAATTTTAAAAATATCAGTTTTTATAAAAAAAAATATCATATGTCGCCAAAAAGTCATTTCAATCGACACATACCTTTTAGTATAAAAGCAATGTTTTGGTTATATATGAGTCTTCGATTGTAATTGATTTCATTCATATTTGGGTATTTTTACAGAAATAGAATAGTTTGATTTCTCGTTGTTTTGACATACATTTCGTCACACCAGTAAAAAAGTAAAATAAAATATAAAAAATTTCTTTCATATGTGTTTTAAGTTATCTTAGACTGGTGACATTTGGCTGTCGCAAACCTCTTACAACATTAGTCAGACGTTGAAGTGTCATTGAACTGGTACAAACCAATATGAATTTATGGGACTCATGGAGTTACGTAACGGAGGAAATCTTAATCTGGTGTATGACCTCTAGATCGGCTACACACACAAATCCCACTTGTAATTTTGTACCACCAAGGCCCACTTGTCGTAGAAAAAGTGTGGGGTGTCATAAGTCATACGTAAGAATCTCTATCGCTTACAAAGTAAAACTTCTTTCTTTGTCCTAATTGTGTGAAAATTGCATTATTTCAACTTGGAATCTGTCACTCTTGTTCCTTAAAAACTTAAAAAGTAAAAGTACCCCACCATTTAGACAACCCCTTTTCTAATTGTTACATTCTTTTACTAATTTTAAATGAATGTCTCACTCCATAACTTCAAGACCGTTCTTCAAATCAACGTAACACATCAATCAGGATCCTCTTATATATAAATAGTTGATTTTAAATGAATGTCTCACTCCATAACTTTAAGACCGTTCTTCAAATCAACGTAACACATCAATCATGACCTCTTATATATAAATAGTTGATTGTTCAAACTTGTTAAAATTTGATTAGTTCAACTTTCTCATCTTTGCAAATTTCTATGAAAGAATAATCCTGAAGATACCAAAAACTCTTTTGGTATAGCCAACTGATACGACAGTCTTTCATTCCTAACTTATATTGTATGCGTGTTGACCATTGGTATCCCAGATCCATTAAGTTTCTTGATTCACCAAGCACCCATGCACGTCCATCTACATCCCAAACTATTGTGTTTAGTTTATGATTCATATTGCTTCATCTGACTAACATTCGAAGTAAAGGGCGGCCGAATAATTATTTTTGCATATGAATTAATTGGCTTTGTTAGGAAAATTTTGGTATTCCATACTAAATGTGAAGAGAAAAACTTGGGTGGGGATGACATGCTATACAGCAAGATAAGTGATACGTATACATAGTTTCCAGGTAAAAAATATAGTGTTACAGAATTCAACCTCACAAAACATGTTACAGCAAAATAGATAAAACCGCAAGACCTTTTCAACAATGGCAGTGCTATGTATAGTCGTTAAGGCCTAAAGTCGTATAAATATGAAGTGAAATCTAACGGTTGGTGTCTGAAAATGAGTTACAGAGGAGGAAGAGAAAGAAGGTTAATTATAACCACATTGTGGTGTATTCAAATGAAACCAAGTGATCGCCCTTCGATGTACAAAGTCATCGAAATGCTTGAAGAGATGTTGAATGTCTGCAATTGCTTCTCAGGCCTTCTCTGTGCCCACAAGAGACGTCTGTGACTGGGTGATATTCAAGAAAATAAATCGAACCCAATGTGTTCTAACATGGAGCTAACATGTTCATCGTCAACTTGGTGAATATCAAATTGTTAAGAAAGTGCAATAATGTTATAATAATTAAATTCTTACTTTAAAGTGATTTAATTAGTAAAGAACTGTCGTCTGTAAATGTTGTTAAAGTTTGGATGTGTGTGTGTATAAAAAACTGAAAGAATGAAGAACAATCACCGAAGGATTTGAGAGAAGGATGGATAGTTCTCTCTGCAAAATACAAACAGGAATATACTTCTATTTTTCTCTCTTGCACGCGAAATTGTGCACGGCATAACGGCTAGTTATGCAGCTGGATTCTCACCATTACATCAAATAGATCTCAGCCACACATCTAGCTGGATTCTAGGATTCAAATACATGTCACTAGACAATTACAATATGAGCCCTACACTTAGTAATTTATAACTCAAGTGAATACACAACTAAATACAAGACATTATTACTAATGTAATCAGTTCATGGCTTATACACTAACAAATGTTTGTGCTTGAATTCATCTATGAACTACTGGTTTGCGGTATACATCTACAT
The DNA here is from genome assembly GCF_042453785.1 of Malus domestica. Classification (NCBI taxonomy): domain Eukaryota; kingdom Viridiplantae; phylum Streptophyta; class Magnoliopsida; order Rosales; family Rosaceae; genus Malus; species Malus domestica. Next base: position 6,536,519 of record NC_091667.1, on the reverse strand, counting down.
GTTACTCTAATTCAGCAATTGCTTCTAACTCTAGGAGGTGCCTTTTGGGGATGCCTGCCTGTGATGTTTGTGTAGGACCTGCAGAAACAAGAGGATTAGGAGGCATCCTCAAGTTTTCTCCTCCTCCTAGCATCTGAACAACAGTTGTCATGGAAGGACGATCCACCGGGTGCCACTGGATGCACCAGAGCCCTACAATTGCAAGTTGCTTTGGAATCTTACCATCCCCTTCTTCCCCGATATGGATTCGTAGGTCATCTCCTTCCTCTAGAATGTTATAAATCCATTCTGGATAGTAAATTTCATTGGTCGTGCTCTCTGTGGTTGAACCAATATTCTTCCTTCCTCCTATCATCTCAAGCAGCAGCATTCCAAAACTATAGACATCTGCCTTGTAAGACACATTTCCAAAATTCCTGGAAAACACTTCGGGTGCAATGTAGCCCATGGTCCCCCTCGCTGTAGTCATTGACACTATGCTTTGATCCTTGGAACATAACTTGGCCAGACCAAAATCTGAGATTTTTGGTGTGAAGTTTTGGTCTAGCAAAATATTGTGGGGTTTGATATCGAAATGGAGGATTCGTAGATCGCATCCCAGGTGAAGATATTCTATTCCTTTGGCAATGCCGATAGCAATATCTTGCAACTTATCCCAACCAAGGAAAGAGTTCTTTCTATCTACTGATGAAATATAATCCTGGAGTGAACCATTGGGAAAGAACTCATAAACCAGAGCTCGTCTAAATCCATCTGCACAAAAACCAACCAAGCGAACCACATTGATGTGGTGAACATGGCCCATTACTCCCACTTCATTTACGAACTCTTCCCCATCGCCCTTAGAATTGTTAAGTACCTTCACAGCAACAAAGCATTCAGAAGAAAGTTTTCCTTTAAAAACAGTTCCGTAGGCTCCTTGGCCTAATTTGTACTTGAATTGATTTGTAATCCTCTTAATATCTGCATATGAATATCTGCTTGGCTTGAGAGCTTTGTAGTCCGCTAAAAATGTTTCAAGTTTTAATCGATTCTCTTTTTCCTTTTGATCAGCGCTATAGACATGATATGCTACAAAGATCCCTAGTAACAGAACAAATGAACCCAGGGTTGCTCCTGCAAATAGATAGATTCAATCCATGAGTAAACATTTATTCTCGAGTGTCCTTTGGACATGAAACAAAGATAAACACCACTCTTACACAACTCACCTGTGGCCACAAACGTCTTTGTTTTGCCTGCAAAAAATAGTTGTGAAAATTAGACTGTCAGTTATCGAAATTAATTAATTTCGTCACCACATATATAAGCCACTAATTACATGAAGGGAGAAAAATCACAGCAGGTAGCAGAGTATATTGATCATCATCTTTGAAAAAAAAAATAATAATAAATCATGAGCAGAATTTATGCGAAATATAGATTTACATGTTATGCTTACTTGGTTTCGTATGGGGAACACATCCAATTTCGCTCGTGGTGCCATTGTTCATCAATCTACACCTCTTGCCCTCTGCTTCACATTCTGTACAATTCGGTTTTGACCATTTGAATTGAAGAATAAGACTGCCATTTACCCAATCGCCAACTGGAACTGATAAAACATCATACATCCTTGTACAAGACTGTAGGCCTGTGAAGCTTTCAAATAATCCAAAGAAAGAAAAGACGCCATAAATTCTGTCTCCGTGGCCACCAAGGCAGGGGACTTGAAAGCCACCATATGTATCTCTTTCAACAAGAGTAGGGCAACGGAATAAGGTGACATTAAGTACGCCATTTAGGAAGTAGAAGGGAGAGATTACCGTATTGGTGATTTCCAAAGGCTTCAACAGCAGGCAATTAACTTGGTTATAATTATATACTTGGATTTCCTGATACTTGTAATCTATGTGTTTGACAAAGAATTTTATTAGTACCGTCTCATGTCTCCCATTGCATTCAATCTTATTACCCCCACAATGATGCCAGCGGCGCAATGGGAAATGGATAGCCAGGCCATGATCATCGCCGCACTTGGACTCTGTGCACGCATGTTGGCTTCCCCCGACCCCTTCGATGAAGGCCAATAACAATAATACGCAAAAGGAAGAGATGGTCAATTGCTGCATCTCTGAGCTTACAATGCCTACAGAGATTTTATTTTTCTCTAAGCAGAGCTAGGATTGAGGGATGTTTAATGGACCGATAAACATGAACTCGTGCATAAGATTGGAGCCTTGACAGTGGTTACGTGTTTTGTTGAAAGAAAATAAATCAATTAAGTAGAAAACGAAAAGTGTGCATCATTTCATTTGAAAAGTCGGGACTAAAATACAGAAAGAAAATCACACTCGACAATTAAGTCAAATTTAACAGACTGAAATGGCAGTATTATCTACATTGATTGACTCTCTAATCGTCATCGCTTACGTATTCAGACGACTTTCAAAGCTTAATTAGTAAACGCATGACTTCTGTTTTGGATATTTTTTTAAATGTCATTCAATATGAAATTTGAAAAGCTAGTTTGATTATCAAACCCTCTTTCTCTCTCTCTCTCTCTCTGATCTCTCTCTTTCTCTCTCCATGGGAATAAGGGGAAGCAGGTCCTTCACTTGGTCTGCTTGGCTATTGATTATAGCTTTTCTTGTCGTTGGCTTATCCTGTGAAACTTGTAGCGCAAAGGATGGTAGTACAAACTGTACCTTCTCCTGCGGCAATATTCACAACATAAGCCACCCTTTTCGACTAAAAGATGGTCCAAAGCACTGCGGCCACGTTCTGTATACGCTGTCTTGTGAGAACAACATTACTGTAGTAGACCTACCTTCCTCCGGAAAATACCTTGTCCAGGCAATCAACTATGATAACCAAACAATCCGCATCATAGATCCTGGCCTTCAGAACAACAATTGCTCCTCCATGTCTCGAAATTTTCCGCTTTTGCCTTTTACGTCTACTCCATATAATTTTCATGGTAATTACACAGAGGATTCACAGCTTTCAACAGTTATATTTTACTTGAAGTGTTCGAATCCAATGAATTCTTCTGTGTATGTGGACACTGCTCCATGCTTCGATGCAAGTGCTTCTTCTTCGAGCCAACCAAAAACGTATAGCTACGTCAAGGTCGGTTGGATGGAAGTAGGGGATTTGGATGAGGGTTGCAGTGCAGAGTGGATGACTTTCGCGCTCTCGAGCTTCGTCAAGGACTACAACACCTCTTATGAAAACATACACAAGGCGCTCATGTATGGATTTGAGCTTCGAGTATATAGTGTTGATGAAATGGGTCCAACGTGTCAATGGTGGATTAATCTTAAATGTTTCCCACACAGCATCCCAGGTGCGTGAATTCTCATAGAATATAAAGACCAATCCAAAAGTTTGAGTTGTTATTAAAATTAGTTCCAACCTTATTACTATATCTAGGTTGTTAATACGATTGATAACCAGTAACTGTTTTCAGTTTTCCATTTCAAAAAAAATGAAAACAAAAACTGAAAACGAAGCTAAAAAGCTTTTACTTAGTTCAGGATGTTTTATTTCCCATTTCCTAATACTAAATTTCCACTTTAGGTAGAACAAATTGGGTATCTGACTTCATGCATTAGTTTTAAATTTTTGTCTCTAAACACACACACACACACAATTGGAACTACGTAGAAATATCGATCAACAGGCACGAAGGCAATGTTTGATTTAGAAATGCAGACGAACACAGATTTTGGGTGGGACTTGGGAGTGCACAATGACAACAGAAAAACAACGTATACAATTTTAGAAAAACTCTTCCAACTCTGTGTGCTGAATTGCTAATGTTGTCTACTTCTTTGTCACTGTAGGTTTTTTTCGATTTCTGGGGGAGGCGACTTACGGTAAGGGAGTTCGTCTCATTAATTAATCTCTCTCTTCTTCTTTTTTTATTCCAATGTTATTCTGTTACAGCTTCTTGGTTCACAACAAGAGGTTTAACCCTTCTAGGAAATAGTTTCAAACTCTAGTTAATTATATTTGAAGAATGGCATATTTGGATTGCTCTTGAAAGGTAAAAAATCACTTCCAATTGCGTTTGGTAAAGACATAAAAGTTTCTTTTTCGCTCGTATAAGCGTTTTTCCTTTTAGAAACATCTATCATTGCATCTTCAGAAAGCACTTTAAAGCTCTTTGTCAAAAATCAATTGGATTTGTAAGAAAATTTCAACATGTTTACAACGGAAAACATTTTTCTTGCACAAGTTGAGCAGAAATGTTTTTTGAAAGAAAGCAAACCAAACAAATCTTTACTGGCTACATGAGTTAATATAAAAATAATGTTGGTATTGATTTCTTTCAGAAGCACTTCTACTAAAAGTGCTTTTTATTTATATAAATATTGAAATTTTAATTAAAAACCCGAGTGCATTTCCAAGAAGCACTACCTCTCAAAGATGCCTCTCTAAATTGCGCTTCTATGATCAAAAAACACATTCAAGTTTTTAGCCAAACACAATCAGAATTCAGAAGTGATTTTTCCCCTTCCAAATGCATTCGAAACATTGCCCTTGAATAGTATAGATTATTAAAAAAAAGTAAAATATGATAAATCAAAAATAAATATGGATTTTCTGTACATGTCATACAAAAATCTTGACAAAAAAGAGAGTAAAATGAATCAAACATCATTTCTTGGCGAGTACATGTGCTAAAACTTGATTTTAAATGTGGACTAATGTTTTCTTTTCATGATTCATCCCTGCAGTTTTCTTTGCTCGTGGAAGCTTCTACATTGGTAAGAACTTTCTATCCAAAAGTTTCTTTCATTTCTTCTTTCTTTCTTCTTTTTGTTTAGACGACAATTGTCAATTCAAAGAACAGTCGCAATTTTCTTTTCTTTTATACAAATGATATATAGGAGAGGGAAAATTATACTCGCCGACCTCTAGCGAAATGATGAATGTGCGTAGCCAATTGAGCTACAAGTATTTTGCTAGAGCAGTCACATTAAACTCAGTTTTACTTTGTTTTTCACTAGTTTTTACTATCATATGTTTGGACTTGCAATCTCAAACTTTGCGTTTTACATTTGTTGCAGATAAGTTTCTTTGGTTTCAGGCGATATCCTTCAGTAAGAACTTGTATTTCTTGCATATATATTATATCTCGAGTCTTTGATTTTATTCGTTTGATTCACTTTTATAACTTATACTTAAGCTTTTGACAATTCGTACTGTTGCCATATTTGTTGCAGAAAATGGATGGTTGCCATTGATTTGCCTCGGTAAGAGCTTTTAATTGTTCTCACTTTCAGTTTCCTTTCTCTGGCACTCTTTTGGTGATGATAAATCTCTTGTGCAGGTTTATTTTTAGCAGTAAGACTACTTTTAGGGGTTCCATTTGTGATTGCATTTCTGATCTATAGATGGCGAAGAAGACATTTGTCAGGGTTTAGCATCATCGAAGATTTTCTGCAAACCGAAAACAACTTCATGCCAATAAGGTACTCTTACTCGGACGTTAAGAGAATGACTAATAAATTTAAGGACAAGCTGGGCCAAGGCGGTTACGGTTCTGTATTTAAAGGAAAGTTACGCAGCGGTCGTTTTGTGGCGATTAAACTTTTGGGCAAGCCTAAAAACAATGGGCAGGACTTCACTAGTGAGGTAGCTACTATTGGAAGGATTCACCATGTTAATGTTGTGCAACTTGTTGGTTATTGTGTTGAAGGATCAAAGCGCGCTCTAGTATACGACTTCATGCCTAATAGTTCTCTTGATAAATACATTTATTCCAAAAAAAGAAGTATCCCCTTAAGTTGCAAGAAGATGTATGAGATTGCTTTTGGAGTTGCTCGAGGGATCGAATATCTACATCAAGGTTGTGACATGCAAATTCTACATTTTGATATCAAGCCTCATAACATTCTTCTTGACGAGAACTTTAACCCGAAGATCTCCGATTTTGGGCTTGCAAAATTATATCCCGTAGACAATAGCATTGTTACTTTGACGGCAGCAAGAGGGACGATGGGATATATTGCTCCAGAGTTGTTCTACAAAAATATTGGAGGGGTCTCATACAAAGCTGATGTCTATAGTTTTGGAATGTTGTTGATGGAAATGGCAAGTAGAAGGAAGAATTTTAGTACAATCGCACAGCATTCGAGCCAAGATTACTTCCCGTTATGGGCTTACGATCAATATAGTGAGGGAAATGATCTCTTGGAGATGGGCAATGTTACAGAGGAGGAAAAGATAATGATAAAAAAGATGGTTATGACTGCTTTTTGGTGTATTCAAATGAAGCCAAGTGATCGCCCTTCGATGGACAAAGTCATACAAATGCTTGGAGGAGATGTTGAAAACCTAAAATTGCCCCCCAAACCTTTTCTTAACCAACAAGAAATGCCGGGAGTCAATATTCAAGGTAGTTTGAACCCAAAATCTTCTAACGGCGAGATAACGTGGAGTTTGTCAGCTAGGTGAAACGGTGTTGATGCACAAAACCGGAGGGGTCTTGGAACAGCGTAAATCCGACTGTGAATCTGCAAGAAAGTAAATAACACAAGATGTATCGTGGTTCACCCCAATGTTTGGGCTATGTCCACACTGATATTGTATTTCTCTGAGATGATTGTGAGGGAGAGAGCCTCTGTAATGTGAGAGTGGGGCTTTGAGAGGGTGAGGGGGCTTGCTTAGAATATGAGAGCTTGTCCCTATTGTGAGGGTGAGGAGGCCCTTTTATAGACTAAGGGCTCCTCCCCTTTTTACATATTTGCCCCTTCATTTATTATATAATTACGTTTGAGTCCCCTGAGTATTTATACGAGATCTAAATACGGAGGCCCTAAGTATGGTACAAACAGTAGTCCCCCAAGTCTTCAGTCAAGAAAGTCTTTTGGCTGGAGACTTGAAATTCAGTCCATGTGTGGGCCGAAGTAACTAGATGTCGTCTAGAACTGATACTTGATATGAAGCGGTGCTCAAAGTGAAATGATGCTCAAGTAGAAGTAGCACATGTTGCGAGGCTGCTCGGTTTGTGGCTTATGTTGCCTTGGTTGGCTTGGCTTGTAGCGTTTGAAGGTGAGGGAGTCCCTTTTATAGAATAAAGGCTCGCTCCTCAATACATAAGTGATGGGTTAAGAGTGATGTTTGCGGCGAGGCGGTTGCGCAGCTGGTGGCGATGCTCTCTAATGAAGGTGAGGGAGTCCCTTTTATAAAATAAGGGCTCACTCCTCAGTACATGAATAATGGGTTAAGAGTGATGCTCGCGGCGAGACGGTTACTCAACTGACGGCGATGCTCTCTAATGAAGGTGAGGGAGTCCATTTTATAAAATAAGGGATTGCTCCTCAGTACATAAATAATAGGTGCTCTCTAATGAAAGTGAGGGAGTCCCTTTTATAAAAAAAAGGGCTCGCTCCTCGATATATAAATGATGGGCTAAGTCCCCCAAGTATTTTTCATGAGGCCCAGTTGTGGAAACCCAATATATGGTACATAGTGTAGTCGCCCAAGTCTTCAGTCAACATAGGTTGTTGGCTGGAGACTTCAAATTTAATCCATGTATGGGCCGTAGTGACGGTTGTTCGAAGGCGGTATTTGTATACCCTGCACTGAAGCTTTGTAGGTGAAGCTTTGCAAGTGAAGCTTTGAAGCTGGAGCTTTTGTAAATGAAGCTTTTGAAGCTGGAGCTCTCGAAGCTGGAGCTCTGTAAATGAAGCTTTCGAAGTTGGAGCTCCCGAAGCTGGAGCTCTGTAACTGAAGCTTTCGAAGCTGATTGACATGAGTGATGCTCATGAATGTTGACATGAGTAATGCTCATGAATGTTGACATGAATGATGTTCATGAATGTTTATGTATGATTGACATGAGTGATGCTCATGAATGTTTATGTATGATTGACATGAGTGATGCTCATGTATAATTTTTGAAGTATTGGACGTACTTTTGATCACATGGTTGGTGATAATAGCGGCAGGTTGCCGAATAATTTTGAAGTACTCAGCGTACTTTTGATCACCTGGTTGATGATAATAGTGGCAAGGTGCCGAATAAATTTGGAGTCATAAGGTCGGCTCTTTTGGGCATATGGGCCTTGGCCTTTTACAAAACATTTTAGCCCATTATTTTAGGCTTGCTGTTTTTTTTTTTTTTTTTTTATGATTACCCTTTGGTGGGGTTTATACAGATGTCTCTGAAAGATAAGAAAAATAAATCACATCATTCAAAAATAAATCCGACCCTCAGTTCAATAGGTCACGCCCATAATTCCTTTTTCTGCATGCCATCACCACCGCAATTATGTCTGCTTTTTTTTTTATTATCTTTTTTTGCCTTTTGCTTTTGCTTTTTTCTTTTGTTTCTGCTTTTGCTTTCTACTTTTGCTTTTGTTTCTGCTTTTGCTTTTGTCTCTCCACTTCCTACATGTTCTCCTGTAAAACGTAACAGTTGCCTGGACAACCTTGACACCACCCACTTGCTTTTCTTGCTTTTCTCTAAAGTGACAGCTGCCTTAACAGTCAGACAGTACTCGATGAAATTTTCATATTCAAAGGCCCTCTTTTTGCCTCCAGACTTGTCGAATTTAGAGACTAGCAGTTCCAAAACTACAGGTGACACAGAATATCCCAGACTCAGCAGTGCATCTCTCAACTCATTTGCATCAATGAACCCACTTCTGTCCCGGTCGAAACTCTCAAATATTCCCCTCCAACTTTGAAGACTGTAGAACAGTGCAACGAATTCCTTAGGCCCGATCTTCCTGGCGTTGGAGGAACCTTCAACCTCTGCTTCAGGATCCTCTTCTTCCTCTGAATCTAAACCACCTTGGGCCATTTCACGAACCGGGTCGAATCCCTCTTCGGTGGCGAACTAGTTCAAAGCTGGAGGAACCTTCAACCTCTGCTTCAGGATCCTTTTCTTCCTCTGAATCTGAAACACCTTGGGCCATTTCATAAACCGGGTCAGGTCGGATACCAAGCCAGCGTCCGGCGAGGTGCCCGTCAAGTTCCCGCAGAAGATGAAGAAATCTACAAGCTTCAAGTCTGCTTTTGCTCATTTCCAGGAGGATGATATCGTCGGGATTTGTCGGCCGGCGACCGTGAGGGAAAGGAAGTAGTTGTGCTAGAAGATGGAACAAAGATAGCAGATGAAGATGATCAAACGAAGCAGGATGTGACTTCAGCTGCACCAGCAGAAAATAATAATGAGTCGTCTGATCCGTTTGGGCTTGATGCCTTTTTAACTCCTGCCTCTACAAAGAAATATGATAGAACAAAGGAAAAAAGAAGATAACAAGATCACAAAGAAGAGGAAGAGAGAGATTTGATTCCCTGGGTTTCCTGAATACGAACCCAAAACCCAAAAAGCAACGACCTTTATCTTCCTTGTGGGCTTGTGATGAGTGTTTGAGATTTTGATCTTTTCTGTTTCTAGGTTTTTGTGATTTTGCAGATTCACGGTCGAAGTGAAAAAATGAAAGAGAACCGACACAACTTTTCGTATCGATTCCCACAGACAGCGCCAAATATTGATGCACAAAACCGGAGGGGTCTTGGAACAACGTAAATCCGACCGTGAATCTGCAAGAAAGTAAATAACACAAGATGTATCGTGGTTCACCCCAATGTTTGAGCTACGTCCACACTGATATTGTATTTCTCTGAGAGGATTGTGAGGGAGAGAGCCTCTATAATGTGAGAGTGAGGTTTTGAGAGGGTGAGGGGGCTTGCTCTGAATATGAGAGCTTGTCCCTATTGTGAGGGTGAGGAAGCCCTTTTATAGACTAAGGGCTCCTCCCCTTTTTATATATTTGCCCATTCATTTATTATATAATTACATTTAAGTATTTAAGTCCCCCAACTATTTATACGAGATCTAAATACAGAGGCCCTAAGTATGGTACAAACAAACGGTGATCATCAAGATGGTAAAAGATTCATCAAACTACTATTAAGTTTTATTTTCCTACTGTTAGGTAATAATTATAATTTGTTTTTGTAAAAAGTTTTTGCTAAAGAATAGGGTAATGTTAGGAAGATCAAAATTTTAAATCAAATGATATGGTTGTTGATAATTGGATTGATACTTAAAGTGTTATTAATGTGCTTATTTTCTATTGGTAACACATTATTTGATGGTTGTTATATTAACACCACACATATTGTTGAACACACCGCACATACTTAATACATCACACATTTGTTTTTTTAGTTAAAAATTATCTTAATACACCCCACTTGTTTCTCCATAGTACCCTCACACCCCACTCTTAAAATACACTTTACATTTTCTATATACACCCCACATTTCCTACTTACACTCCACTCTTTACATCTCATGTGCAATTAATACATAATATCATCCAAAGCACTTTCGGTGTGAAGCTGAAGGCATGTGGGATACCAGAATTTTTCTAAATTCTCCCAACTACACGTGAAGCACAACTCCACTTTGAACTTGAGGGGATTTAGTTCAGCAAATCCTGAACGAGGTGTTGTGGGTTACCACCTCAACAATCTCATATTCTCATTAGCCTAATTCAACGGAGTGTACAAGGCATAACTCATACACTATTACGTGCATGCTGATGGAAATCTTGGAGGATTGAGACCTGAAGCTACTCCATTTCCAGCATTGCTCTTCTACTCTCCTTGATTCTGTCCGTCAACTAGTTTAACCTGTTGGTCATCAACAACAATGATCGTTCGATGTCTGTCACATAACCAAAACTTCACGTAAACAAAACTTCACATGAACAAGAAATCTTGAAGCTTTCCGAAACGTCCCATTTGTCAAAAATAATTGTTCTCAATATTAGTGTGTTTGTAGTTTCATTGCTTAAGGTTTTTTTCTACAATTGAGGGCGAGACAGGTTATGAGAGTTGAAGAAGATAAATAATAAGTTAAAAATGATTCGGAGTGTATTTCGAAATTTCTTGTTTTTTTTTTATAACCTAATAAGGTCGAAGTTGTCATAGGATAGTAGGGTATATAAGTCATTTAATATTAAATTTTAATGTGGAGGTGTATTCAACATTATATAGGATGCTAATAAAAAAAGCCTATTTGATTTGCAAATTTAGTTTAAAAACTTGATCTTCCTAGCATTATCCAAAAAATTAACATTTTTTTCCTTCTATTTTGGAGATGAGCTTCTACTTGAGTCATCTCGGTAACTCCACTCGGTGACTCCACAATTCTTCATCACTTGAGAGTTGAGATCCCACCTTAGAGAGCATAGCATTTAAGTAGTGCTATATATTTCCAGACGGTGGTGCTATATGCACACGTCCTGTTAATTTTTGTTATTTAATCTTCTTTAATTTCTTTTATCCAACAATCAACAATTGAAAAAAAAATGCATAAAAGATAAAAAAAAAACATTTGTGAATAACACCACTCTTTCTTAAATGTAAATCACATGCACTTTTACATGCTAGATTACTTTTTGGTGGGGGACATTCGGTTTAGACCTAAAATGTGGGAGAGACTTATGAGGGGAACAAGTCCTTAATGAAAGCTTCAACAATATGACAAATGGAAGAAATTTTTCAATGTACTTGAAACCCCACGCCGTACGCTATATGACATTATATTAGAGATAATTTTTTTCTTCAAATATCCATCTATTTGTATAATAACATATAAGATATATGCACGCCGTACGCTATATGACATTATATTAGAGATAATTTTTTTCTTCAAATATCCATCTATTTGTATAATAACATATAAGATATATGCATGTGTTTCGAAAACATTGAAAAATCTTTCGACAAATGAGCCTTATTCTTAGTTGGCTCGTTTGCTGTACAGGGATACTAGGTGTGTGCTAATTGGTGGTAGAGAGATCTGCCGCTTTTTATTTCAACTAGTTCCAAGTCAACTAATGATACCCCATCTGATTTAAAGTGACTCATCAGCTCACTGTCAATAACAATAATATTATCACCTAATTTACATCTGATTATTTGTTGTTTTGTACATCACGACATGTGTGGAAGTTTTATAATAAAAACGGTGCAATTAGAGTGGAAACAGCTATTCATTATTTTTTAGGCAATTAGATCCTGGTCTAATAACGTAATAAGTTGTGCCCAATGCAGTAGGTGTCCCTGAAGCAGCACATAATTATGTAAGCAAAAAAAAAAATTCATAAAAGACTATTGAAATCAATTTTCAAAATACAAACATTTAAGAAGAATCAAATGTCACTATTCGATAAAAATAAACTCAATATTTACTAAATGAATGTAGAACTTGTATTGCATAATATGCCTACTTCATATAATTGCTAATAAAAGGAACAATTCCTTATCCATTGCTTTCATTCTCAAGCACACAATACAAATAAACCAACGAAGGATTAAACTCTTTAAGTGAACTAATCAATGTCATTATATATTTACTAATTGCTGTAACTCAAAAACACGGATTAGTCTTTAACTTTTTTCTCAATTCTCTATACAACAAATCATAACATATAACAAAAGTGCATATTTATATTTATTTATTATTTCTATACTAAAACCGGGTATACTGTTGACCATCTATCTTTTCTTCATACAACCCCATTGTTTTTATTTGCCAATATAAAATACACACAAAAAAGGCAAGGAGACCAATACCGACCATCCCATTTAATACGACAAATGTCTATTTGTTAATATTTTTTGATATAAGCCTACCAAGAAAAAACATTTAAATCACATAAAGAGACAAACTTTTCACATTCTCACACACATTTTTAAAAGCCAACAAATACTTTAAATAAACAATCAAATCTTTATGTATTGTGAGATGTATCAGTGGTGGTTGTTATCATTCCCTTCTGAGATAAATGAACATCTAGATTATACCCTTCCTAGATTAAATAAACAATCAAATCTTTAACGGAAGATAAATGAACACGTGTATATTCTACCTCTTTCCCTTCCCAGATGATCCACACGTGTACATCTAGATTATTCCCTTCTCAGATAGACAAAAACCAAGCAAAAGACTGAAGGGCGAAAAGACCAGAGAAACAAAGAAGGGGTAAAAACGGAATCACATTGTATAATCAACAGTAACTAAAAAAGGAATTCGGTGTAATTCCTATGGAAAAGTTGTACTACCTAAGCTCTGTAATTCCTATGGAAAACTTGTATATAACCAATTTTCCTATGATCCGAGTCTAAAAACGTAAGCTGCTTTTTAGTTTAATCCAGTTTTCCTATGATCCACGAATACCAATTTCGTGGTCTAAGAGTAAGGGAGAGAGAGGGATATTATTTTTAGTTGTTATTTAATTGTGAAATCAATATGCAATTAGTATATAGTTTAGTGATATTTCTCTTCAGTTGACGTGAGAGGCTTTATGTTCGATATTCACTAAAAACAAATTCTAATCACATTATTATTAACTCATTATGAAGTTTAGTCCCACTTCTTACCTGTTAAGGTAAATAATATCGTTTTTAAAAAATAAAAAAAATTATGGAACTAATATAAAGCTTAACCGAGGAAGAGGAAATACATGTGGAGGTGATGGAGGGAGAGTCTTGCGGACTCGCTTTTTAGGCGAGTGCTGCTAGCATTTCTCCAATCTTTTTACCCGGGCTGCTACGATTCGTTTCAGAAAAAGCCAGTCGTCAAAATCCGACCCGGTTAGACGGGTCTCCAAAGCTTAAAACCCTAGGACCCGACATCTACCAAATCAGAGAGATTACGGGTAAGTATTCGACCCAAAAGAGCGATGTATTACATAAATAATTATGTGCTGGTCTTCAATATTGGGTTTGTGATTTGTTACAGTGAAATTAGGGTTTTCGATTTCAATTTCGGTTTGTAATTCGTGATGGGGATTATTGCAGGTGAAAGAAAATGAGGGGTAGGAGCTATAGTTATAGCCCTTTGCCGCCGAGGGGTTACGGCAGGCGACGCCGTAGCCCTAGCCCGAGAGGTCGCTATGGAGGTCGTGGTAGGGATCTTCCCACCAGTCTCTTGGTCCGCAATCTTCGCCATGACTGCAGGTATTTTATATCTAATTCTTTATTAAGTTGTAATTTATAAGTATTTCGTAACTTATGTGTAATTAATTTTGTTTCTTGAAAGATATGGATTGGCTGAAAATAATTGTAAATTCTTAAAATTTATGACTGATAGATTAAGATTGTGGATTTAGATGTTTATTGTTTACGTTGTTAGAAGTTTTCATCATTTCTCAAAACATGTCTTAAGAACTTGTTTGGTATGAGATTCAAAGTTGTTTTCAAATCTCAACAATAAAAAAACACAACAACAACAACAACAACAAAGCCTTTTCCCATTAAGTGGGGTCGGCTATATGAATCCTAGAACGCCATTGCGCTCGGTTTTGTGTCATGTCCTCCGTTAGATCCAAGTACTCTAAGTCTTTTCTTAGAGTCTCTTCCAAAGTTTTCCTAGGTCTTCCTCTACCCCTTCGGCTCTGAACCTCTGTCCCGTAGTCACATCTTCAAACCGGAGCGTCAGTCGGCCTTCTTTGCACATGTCCAAATCACCGGAGCCGATTTTCTCTCCTCTTTCCTACAATTTCGGCTACTCCTACTTTACCTCGGATATCCTCATTCCCAATCTTATCCTTTCTCATGTGCCCACACATCCCACGAAGCATCCTCATCTCCGCTACACCCATTTTGTGTACGTGTTGATGCTTCACTGCCCAACATTCTGTGCCATACAACATCGCTGGCCTTATTGCCGTCCTATAAAATTTTCCCTTGAGCTTCAGTGGCCTACGACGGTCACACAACACGCCGGATGCACTCTTACACTTCATCCATCCAGCTCGTATTCTATGGTTGAGATCTCCATCTAATTCTCCGTTCTCTTGCAAGATAGATCCTAGGTAGCGAAAACGGTTGCTTTTTGTGATCTTCGCTAGATTGCTCCGGTCATTAGTGTGGATAAGTATATAAATGGATAGAGATAGAAAAGCAAACACAAGATGTACGTGGTTCACCCAGATTGGCTACGTCCACGGAATAGAAGAGTTCCCATTAATTGTGAAGGGTTTACACAAGTATATAGGTTCAAGCTCTCCTTTAGTGAGTACAAGTGAGTGATTTAGTACAAATGACATTAGGAAATATTGTGGGAGAATGATCTCGTAATCACGAAACTTCTAAGTATTGGAGTGTGGTGTCGTCTTGACTTGCCTTATCTGTCTCATAGGTAGATGTGGCATCTTCTCTGGAAGTACTCTTCCTCCATCCAGGGGTGGTATCTTTAACTGGTGGAGATGCACAAGGTAATGTATCAATTTCACTTGAAGCTTACTTGTAGTTTCAAGCTTGGTCAAGCGCGATACAAACCATGTAGTAGGAGTCCCCCAAGTCGCCGAGCTAGGGGGTCTGCTGAAAGAGGTGACAGACAAGGTAAGCAATCAGAGCTCCGACTGATTGTTCACCTTCTCCCCATCTTGCAGCAGCATGAAGGATAAAGAGAAGAAAACTGAGAAGAGATGATATGAGATACTTTTGCTTTTGAAGAAGTAACTTTCCACAGGCTTATTCTTGAACTGAGCTGGAGGGTTTTCTGGTTTCCTCCAGAGTATAAGGCCGACTGAAGAATTTGAGGGTCAAAACAAGTCCATCAAATCTAGAGTACGTTCCACCCTGCTGATATGGGATACTTTTGCTTTTGACAGAGTAATGGATGTATCGGCACGTGTGCTGTTACGCTTGTCTCCACATGCTTCCTTGTATCCTTCGCACTTGCCCTATCTGTTCCTCAAGCAGATGCGGAATCTTCCCTGGAAACATAAGATGTTGAAGATGAGTACTTGATAGCAATGCCAGGTAAGTAATCAGGTAAGAGGTTCCAGGCAGTCAGTTCCTGGCTGGAAGCTTGATTCCAAGTGCTGACTGATTGCTCTCTTTCTCCTTTTCTTGCAGGTAAAAACAAGGCCAAAGGAAAAGACAGGGAAAAAGCATGATATGGGATACTCTTGCTTTTAACCCTGATGATATGAGATATTCTTGCTCTAGTATAGCTTGTTTGCAGAGGTATTATCGGGGGGAAAGAAAGCTGAATATTTCGAAAGGCTTCGTTGGGAGTGCCCTCTCAGATATGATGAAGGGTTGAGCATTTTTGCAGGTCTGCCTGTCCGTTGGGGATGGAGGTCGACATATATAGGAGTCTCCCTAACAACAAGTAGTAATGCTATTCCTTTACCCTGCTTGGTCATAGCACGGTAGTAGGAGCTGCCAGTTTCACATGTTTTAACTCTGTCAGAGCACTTTGAAACAGTGGTCTGTGGTATCTGGCTCTCGAGATTCGAAGAACGATACATCTTCGATTTTTGAGAAAGCAATCATGCTGGGGGTCTGGCTCTCGAGATTCGGAGAGCAGTGTCTCTTCGATTTTTGAGGAAGTAATCATGTTGGGAGTCTGGCTCTCGAGATTCGGAGGGCGGTGCCTCTTCGATTTTGAAGCAAGCAATCTTGTTGGGAGTGTTGTCTCGAATGTGAGTAAAGGTTGGGCATGTTTGCTAGTCTACCTTGCCACGAAGCACAAAGGTTGACACACAGGGACTTTCCAATTATCCAGCAATGGTACTGTTCCTTTACCCTCTCTTCGATTTTGAGAAAGTAGTCATGTTGGGAGTCTGGCTCTCGAGATTCGGAGGACGGTGCCTCTTCGATTTTGGAGCAAGCAATCTTGTTGGGAATGTTTTCTCGAATGTGAGTAAAGGTTGGGCATGTTTGCTAGTCTACCTTGCCGCGAAGCACAGAGGTTGACACACAGGGACTTTCCAATTATCCAGCAGTGGTACTGTTCCTTTACCCTTGTGGGTAATAATATGGTAGCTAGACCTTCAAAATTTATGTGTCTAAACTTTGTTAGTGCTGTTTCTTTGCTATTCTTTTACCTTTCTTGGTTAGAGCGATGTAGTGGGAGCTGCAAGCTTCACGTGCTTAACTTTGGCAGAGAACTTTGGCAAAGTTATCTGTGGTACCCATGAGCTATTGTTGCGTGTGGGAAGTGGGTGATTGAACAGTAAGATTCATGTGCTTTCTACTTCACCAGAAGTCTTCGACAGAATGCCCATAATTTCTTCAAAGCTGAGTGTGCGTGTGACAGGTGCTGACAAGGCTAGAAAAGTAGGTGCCTCTTCGATTTCTGAGATCGGCCCTCGTGGTCTCTGAGCAGCCCAGCTTTTGAGAAAGCGAGCGCCTTTTCGATTGATTCGGAGAACGATGCCTCATCGATTTTTGAGAAAGCAATCATGCTGGGGGTCTGGCTCTCGAAGATTCGGGGAGCAGTGTCTCTTCGATTTTTGAGAAAGTAATCATGATGGGAGTCTGGCTCTCGAGATTCGGAGGGCGGTGCCTCTTCAATTTTGGAGCAAGCAATCTTGTTGGGAGTGTTTTCTCGAATGTGAGTAAAGGTTGGGCATGTTTGCTAGTCTACCTTGCCACGAAGCACAGAGGTTGACACACAGGGACTTTCCAATTATCCAGCAATGGTACTGTTCCTTGACCCTCTCTTCGATTTTAAGAAAGTAGTCATGTTGGGAGTCTGGCTATCGAGATTCGGAGGACGGTGCCTTTTCGATTTTGGAGCAAGCAATCTTATTGGGAGTGTTTTCTCGAATGTGAGTAAAGGTTGGGCATGTTTGCTAGTCTACCTTGCCACGAAGCACAGAGGTTGACACACAAGGACTTTCCAATTATCCAGCAGTGGTACTGTTCCTTTACCCTTGTGGGTAATAATATGGTAGCTAGACCTTCAAAATTTATGGGTCTAAACTTTGTTAGTGCTGTTTCTTTGCTATTCTTTTACCCTTCTTGGTCAGAGCGATGTAGTGGGAGCTGCAAGCTTCACGTGCTCAACTTTGGTAGAGAACTTTGGCAAAGTTATCTGTGGTACCCATGAGTTATTGTTGCGTGTGGGAAGTGGGTGATTGAACAGTAAGATTCATGTGTTTTCTACTTCCCCAGAAGTCTTCGACAGAATGCCCATAATTTTCGCAAAGCTGAGTGTGCGTGTGACAGGTGCTGACAAGGCTGGAAAAGTAGGTGCCTCTTCGATTTCTGATATCGGCCCTCGTGGTCTCTGGGGAGCCCAGCTTTTGAGAAAGCGAGCGCCTCTTCGATTTCTGAGATCGGCCTTCGTGGTCTTTGAGCAGCCCAACTTTTGAGAAAGCAAACGCCTCTTCGATTTCTGAGATCAACGCTCGTGATCTCTAAGCAGCCCAGCTTTTGAGAAAGCAAACGCCTCTTCGATTTTTGAGCAGGCGCCTTTTCGATTTTTGAAGCTCCGTCGAGTGCAGATTTTTATAGGGGCTGGCATTAAGTTCCAAAGCACACTTGAATCTCCACCAGTAGAAGCTTCATTCTTGCACTTCTAAGATCTTGATTTGTTCGACCTCTTCTCTCTTCAACACCTTTGAAAATGTCTGGCCCCTCCGACCGTCGTTTTGACTTGAACCTTGTTGAAGAGGCAGCCCCGCCTTCTCCAGACAACATATGGCGCCCATCCTTCGTTTCCCCTACTGGTCCTCTTACCATTGGGGATTCCGTGATGAAGAATGATATGACCGCTGCGGTGGTGGCCATGAACCTTCTCACTCCCAAAGATAACAGACTACTTTCCAAACGGTCTGATAAGTTAGCTGTTAAGGATTCGCTGGCTCTCAGTGTTTAGTGTGCAGGTTTTGTGTCTAATATGGCCCAACGCCTATTTGCTCGAGCCTGCCAAGTTGAATCATTGGCGGCTGAAGTGATGAGTCTCAAACAGGAGATTAGAGGGCTTAAGCATGAGAATAAACAGTTGCACCGGCTCGCACATGACTATGCTACAAACATGAAGAGGAAGCTTGACCAGATGAAGGAAACTGATGGTCAGGTTTTACTTGATCATCAGAGATTTGTGGGTTTGTTCCAAAGGCATTTATTGCCTTCGTCTTCTGGGGCTGTACCGCGTAATGAAGCTTCAAATGATCAACCTCTGATGCCTCCTCCTTCTAGGGTTCTGTCCAGTACTGAGGCTCCAAATGATCCCCCTGTGGTGCCTTCTCTTTCTGGGGCTCTACCGACTGCTGAGACTTCTCCTAAGCAACCTTTGTGAAGGCTCCCTCTTGTGTGTTTATTTTGACTCATGTATATGTACATATTTGTAGCTTATCGGGGATATCAATAAATAAGCTTTCCTTCATTTCAACGTATTGAGGAAAGCTTTCCTTCATCTCAACAATAAAAAAAGAAAAGAAAAAAACCCTACAGCACCCCGGTGGAGTCGGGAACTTGTAGGTTCAATCGGACGGACAAATGGATCCAAATAGAGGGGTCGGAGGATAGGGTAGCTGACATATGAGAGAGAGCATTGGAGGAGAGAGAAGAACTGAGGGGAGGACACAGAGAAGATAGAAACAGAGAGCTAGCAGAGAAGATCCGGAGTGAGGGGAGAGGAGAGAGAAAGCAGTTGGCTTTGAGTTCAAAAACCCTAAAAGTTCAATTTTGTGTTTTCAAGAAGTAGGCCAATTTTGAGTTAGTTTTGGATCCAGTTTTTGAAAACAGTCATACCAAACAAGTATTCAAATTTCAAGGTGTAAAACTATGGGTTTTTGTTATTAAAGATTTGTAAGGAATGTTTGAGGTTGTATTGTTCTTGATTTGAGCTAGAAGTTCCACGCGTGTGAATTTTGTCGGTTGTTTTGGTTTTGATCCCGAGTGTTTGTTGAAGTGCACTTGTTTTTGTTTTTTTTAATTAATTATCTTCTGCTTTATTGGAATTTGGTTGTTTTATTGAAAGTGTTGAAGACACCCATGAAGTAATAAGAGTACTGTGTTGAAGATAAGAATGAAGTAACAAGAGTGTTTATTCAAGAGATCAATGAAGTAAGTAATTGTTGAAGATGGTTTTAGTATACGCGAATATTTTGAAGAAGGTCTTAGTGTACACGAAGATTTTGAAGAAAGTTGTTCTTAGTGTACACAAAGATTTTGAAGAAAGTTGGGTTGAAAACATTGAGAAGAAGTTGAAGTGTTAAGAATTTCAACTCAATTTTATCTTTGACTCCAACAAGGTTAGCAGCCATTGATGTTTTCACTTGAATTGTATAAAGTGTGTGGCAATTATTTGTGCCTATCATGCTGACTAGAGCTTCGACCATGTATGAATTTTCCAGAATACAAGATGTAGTTTCGGTAACATTAGTATAGTTAGTGCAATTATATGGGTTTCCTTCTTGTGTAGCTTATTTTCTTGTTATACTTAATGCTAAATATGGTGCAGGGAGCCACGTGGCTTTGGATTTGTTTAGTTTGTGAGGCTTTGTCCTTATAGAAAGTGATAGTGATTGGAGTGATGAACTTTGGAAAATAAAATTGGACTTACCCTTGGGGTTGAGCTTTGGGATGTGCTAATTAATAAATAATTAATTATCAAAAGATGGGCATTCGGACTCTAATAATTAAATACTTTAATTAATTATTTTTGGATTTAATTATTTTTATTTTTATTTTATCAACAGACTCATCATTTTAGATGAAGTTTGAAGTGTGAAAGAACGCAGAAAGAAAACACCCATATGAGAAGATGTCTCCCAACAGATGCATCCCTTCCTCGTACCTAGGGGTGGAAATAATTCCCGAAAATCCCGAACCGAACCGAAAAAATCCCGATCCCAAACCAAAATTCCCGAAATTTTCAGGATGCTATGCAACCTGGAATGCCCTACACCTTGCATATTTTTCATGTTATGTTTGATATTCATTTGGATTTTATTATTGTTGTTGCCATGACTGATGATTTCAGAAGGTTTGATTCTTTTGTCTCTCAACAGATTGCAAAAAGGGTTTAATTAATTTGAATTTTGACTCTGGTGCCAGTTTTAGATTAAATGGTAGTGTGAATGAAATGACATTCCTAGATCTTGAATTATATATTTGAAAAACAATTCATAATTTCATATTTCAATTTGGGATTCTCGATTTGTCCCAAAATCCCAAAAATATTTTGGAATTCCTGAAAATTTGGTTTGGGATTGGTCTTTAAATTCCCTTCCCGAAAAATTTCGGTTTGGGATTCGGGATACTAGTTTCGGTATGGTAACCCATACCGAACCACCCCTACTCATACCTGTTGTGAACATGCATAATCATATTATATATTAATCCATCTGCATGGTATTTGGAACACATAAAATATCTAATTCTTCTTCTACATTTCTAAACCTTCTTACTGAGAGAACCACATAAAAATTCGTCAGAAGTTAAGTTTTTCGGTGCTGGAATTCTAATTTGATCGTTGAATTCTGGTGAAGCAAACGTCCGTAGAACTACAAGCACTAAGTAGGAACAAAATTTCTGTTTATTAAGGCTACTCGTTGCAATGACGTGACACATGGGCAAATTCCACCTCCTGCACATGGAAAACCCAAACTTTTCTTGCACATGAGCTGCTCAATACTTCAGATTTAATTATGGGACCTCTATATCTTCCTAATTAAACGTTTCCTAATTGGTTCCGCATATCCGGTGACTCCCAACGTATGAGAAAGATGATCATGGCACATGTACACAAGTATTTATCAAATATGGCAAAAAATCGACCCGTAATTTTAATAGTATCAGTTTTTATATAAAAAAAAATGTCATAGGTAGGACACAAATATTCTTTAGTATAAAAGCAATGTTTTGGTTATATATGAGTCTTCGGTTGTAATTGATTTCATTGACATTTGGGTATTTTTACAGGAATAGAATAGTTTGATTTCTTCTTGTTTTGACATACATTTCATCACACCAGTAAAAAAGTAAAATAAAATACGAGATAAGCAAACAAAAAACAGCAAGGGAAAGGTAGGTTACGTTTAACCCGATATGTTGAAAACAATTGATCAATTTAAGGAGTCATGCTTCTACATGCGGTATGAACTCTACAACCAAACTATATTCGTAAGAACGTAACCCACAACCACAATCGGGTTACATTTAACTCTATATACTGTCTCGTATCTCTTTTGCAGAGTGAGGACTGATATTGATAAACATTTCCTTTGTCTAGTAATCATGAATAATGATATTGTACATAACTTTTGTGTGAATCGCTTTGCTTAGATTATTGGTGTTCTTCATGGCAAGTTCTTTTAGACATTGATGGATAAATTTGAATTCCATTTAGTCTGTCTGAATGTGTGTCATTTTTTGCTCATATCGTGTCTGTGCTGCCTTTTTTCATTGATGATTAATTTCCATATTTATGAATGAAACTTTTTTATGTAAACATGTGAAAAACGCAAATAGGATCGGATCTCTACCAAATTGCTTCTTGTAGTTGTAGATGCGTTCTTGCACTAGACAAATGGTTTTGGTTTGCTTATTTGCTACTGGGAATCATGTCGACGAATACACTAGACAATTGCAATATGAGCCCTACACTTGGTAATTTATAACTCAAGTGAATACACAAGTAAATACAAGACATTATTACTAATGTAATCAGCTCATGGCTTATAGACTAACAAATGTTTGCACTTGAATTCATCTATGAACTACTGGTTGGTGGTATACATCTACATGTTACTCTAATTTAGCAATTGCTTCTAACTCTAGGAGGCGTATTTTGGGGATGCATGCCTGTGATGTTTTTATAGGACCTGCAGAAACAAAAGGATTAGGAGGCATTGTCAAGTTTTCTCCTCCTTCTAGCATCTGAACTACCGTTTTCATGGAAGGACGATCCACTGGGTGCCACTAGATGCACCAGAGCCCTACAATTGCAAGTTGCTTTGGAATCTTACCATCCCCTTCTCCCCCGATATGGATTCGTAGGTCATCTCATTCCTCTAGAAGGTTATAAATCCATTTTGGATAGTAAACTTCATTGGTCGTGTTCTCTGTGGTTGAACCAGCATTCTTCCTTCCTCCTATCATCTCAAGCAGCAGCATTCCAAAACTATAGACATTTGCCTTGTAAGACACATTTCCAAAATTCCTGGAAAATACTTCTGGTGCAATGTAGCCCATGGTCCCCCTCGCTGTAGTCATTGACACTATGCTTTGATCCTTGGAACATAATTTGGCCATACCAAAATCAGAGATTTTTGGTCTGAAGTTTTGGTCTAGCAAAATATTGTGGGGTTTGATATCGAAATGGAGGATTCGTAGTTCGCATCCCAGATGAAGATATTCTATTCCTTTGGCTATGCCGATAGCAATATCTTGCAACTTGTCCCAACCAAGGAAAGAGTTCCTTCTATCTACTGATGAAATATAATCCTGGAACGAACCATTGGAAAAGAACTCATAAACCAGAGCTCGTCTAAATCCATTTGCACAAAAACCAACCAAGCGAACCACATTGACGTGGTGAATATGACCCATTGCTCCCACTTCATTTATGAACTCTTCCCCATCACCCTTAGAATTGTTAAGTACCTTCACAGCAATAAAGCATTCAGAAGAAAGTTTTCCTTTAAAAACAGTTCCGTAGGCTCCTTGGCCTAATTTGTACTTGAATTGATTTGTAATCCTCTTAATATCTGCATATGAATATCTGCTTGGCTTGAGAGCTTTGTGAGTGGAGCATGTAGGTTGAGGTAGTGTTCCCTTAATTTCCCGAGTGAGAAAAACTTCTCGGTTGGAGACTTGAAAAATCCAAGTCACTGAGTGAGGTCGGCTATATGAATCTTAGAACGACATTGTGCTCGGTCCTGTGTCATGTCCTCCGTTATATCCAAGTACTCTAAGTCTTTTCTTAGAGTCTATTCCAAAGTTTTCCTAGGTCTTCCTTTACCCCTTCAGCCCTGAACCTCTATCCCGTAATCGCATCTTCTAACCGGAGCGTCAGTAGGCCTTCTTTGCACATGTCCAAACCACTGTAACCGATTTTCTCTCAGCTTTCCTACAATTTCGGCTACTCCTACTTTACCTCGGATATCCTCATTCCTAATCTTATCATTTCTCGTGTGCCCACACATCCAACGAAGCATCATCATCTCCGCTACACCCATTTTGTGTACGTGTTGATGCTTCACCGCCCAACATTCTGTGCCATACAGCATCGCCGGCCTTATTGCCATCCTATAAAATTTTCTATTGAGCTTCAGTGGCATACGGCGGTCACACAACACGCCAGATGCACTCTTCCACTTCATCCATCCAGCTTGTATTCTATGGTTGAGATCTCCATCTAATTCTCCGTTCTTTTGCAAGATAGATCCTAGGTAGCGAAAGCAGTCGCTATTTGGTGTTTCCTGATCTCCGATCCTCACCCCTAACTCATTTTGGCCTCCATTTGCACTGAACTTACACTCCATATATTCTGTCTTTGATCGGCTTAGGCGAAGACCTTTAGATTCCAACACTTATCTTCAAAGGTTAAGCTTCACATTTACCCATTCCTGAGTTTCATCTATCAACACTATATCGTCTGCGAAAAGCATACACCAAGGAATATCATCTTGAATATGTCATGTTAACTCATCCATTACCAATGCAAAAAGGTAAGGACTTAAGGATGAGCCTTGATGTAATCCTACAGTTATGGGGAAGCTTTCGGTTTGTCATTCATGAGTTCTTACGGTAGTCTTTGCTCCTTCATACATCTCCTTTATAGCTTGGATATATGCTACTCGTACTCTTTTCTTCTCCAAAATCCTCCAGAGAATGTCTCTTGGGACCCTATCATACGTTTTTTCCAAAGAGTAGAAATAGTAGAAGAAAAAAAAAAGTTTTAAATATATTAATTTAAAAAGCAACATATCGAAAAGGTTTAGTTCGAAGGTTCTTCCGATGTGCAAGGAAGAATCTTATCAGAAGAAGGTTCTGAGTTGTTTTATCCTGGGGACGACGTGGTGCTTGTGAACTCCTTGCACAATTTGGGTAGAGCTGCGAAACGTCTTAAAGAGAGCGACTTAGTCCGCAACTCATCCCAAGAAAACGACTTAAGGCTTCTACATTTTTCAGGTAACTTCGTTCCTTTCTATTTCAATTTACGACAATTTTAAGACGGTATTCAATCTGCCATGCATTAGGAAGAAAAGAAAATCATATTTTCTTCATTGTTTGTTTAAGAGTGTTGCTGCATGCGTTAGGTTTATTTTTACAAGTCATATGTTTCTCTGATGCGTTGCATGCATTAGAATAGACTTTGGTTTTGGCTGCTGCTGCATGTATTCGAATTAACATGCTTTTGGGTTTTGGTTTTTGCTGCCTTATGCATTGATATTTGTATTATACTTTCTATCGCTGCATGAAATATCATTGGAGCTCAAAAGTATGTTAGCATCCCCAAGTGCACAGAGAGCTACTTTCATTTCAGAAAAATCAGTAGTTTTATTGCTTAGTGTTTTTAAAGAGAGAGTTTATTTAATTTTTAATCACTGATTTTTCATGTTCTTTAATTTGATAACAATTTATGTTTTATATTTAATTTGATATCAATTATGAAAATGTGTCTTGTGATTTTTGTAATCGGTTGATTCTTTTAATCTTCGAAATAGTAGGGGTTCTAATTCTTCGAAAAATTATGAGCCTACTATCAGATATCTCTTTATGGGAGAAGAAGCAAGATGGTTGAGAAACCTTCTGTTAGATACGTACCCCTTTATGGGAGAAGAAGCAAGATGGTTGAAAAACCTATTATCAGATACCCCTTTATGGGAGAAAATGATTCCAGTCATATACGGTCTGAAGAAAATTTAGTTGATCATTTCACGAAAGGACTAACATGAGAAAAAGTTTGGAAAAATCTTTTGACGAAAGGACTAACATGAGAAAAGGTTTGGAAAACCTCGAAAGGGATGGGACTAAAGCCCGTAGAAAATTGAGTCATTGGTGATAGCAACCCAACCTATAGACTGGAGATCCCAAGAAATAGGTTCAAAGGGTAATAACAAGGCACAAGTGATATAAGTGAAGTCTTGCTAATTTTAATTTGGAATATTATTCCATGTCCATCCCTAAGAAGCATGACATCCTGAAGCGGTTTTAGGTTGAGATTTTTTCTCTTAATAAGGTCTATACTCTATGTTGAGTGGGATATCTAGCTACAGGAATATCCTTGATAGTCTTACCTATGTGAATGTGGAAGTGAGGCCGCTTCCTATGAAATCTTGGGCAAGTTTCTAGAGCGTTCACTATACTAGGATACAAGCACATGGCCGTAATGTGCTGACTTTTTGAACTTCACCTTAATAAAGTTATGTGTGTGGTGTTGTTAGAGATAGAGTTCAAAACTATAAGTTACTCTAGTATAATATGGATCACTAACACTATGTACAGGTTCAAGTTGAGAAACACCTTTACTTATGCATAGCTTTATGATATGTTACTTGATATATATTTTTTTTAAATAAAAACAAGTGGGGGATTGTTGGAGCAAATATGTTTTTATTTAAATATTTAAATATATTTATGTTTTGTTTTACTACCAATATTATATACACAACGTTTTGCTTTATTACCAATATTGAAAGTCAATTGATTTTAGCTTAAGGAGTTATGCAATCAAACCGTTTT
This sequence comes from Malus domestica, assembly GCF_042453785.1. Taxonomy (NCBI): domain Eukaryota; kingdom Viridiplantae; phylum Streptophyta; class Magnoliopsida; order Rosales; family Rosaceae; genus Malus; species Malus domestica. Next base: position 6,510,059 of record NC_091667.1, on the reverse strand, counting down.
GTTTCTTGTTTGAATTTGAATTACGTTTTGATTTGATCTGCATCAATTGGTAAAGTTTGCACCGCGTATTTTTTCATTTCAAAGTCTATAACTGAAATTTCTTAAAGCAATTTAAGAAGTAAATTAATGTGATGTTAATAACTCCTTTGATTGCAGATAGTTTTGCATTTGATTCCCTACGGCTTTGCTTTTGATTGCAACCGACCGTTTTGCGCCCCATAAACTCTCTTTATATCCTTATGGTTTTACACCCCCCCCCCCTAACATCTATTTCTTTATATATATATATATAAGGATACAAAAAGATATGTCAGTTAGGCGTAGAGTAGAAATAGTAGAAGAAAAAAAAAGTTTTAAATATATTAATTTAAAAAGCAACATATCGAAAAGGTTTAGTTCGAAGGTTCTTCCGGTGTGCAAGGAAGAATTTTATTAGAAGAAGGTTTTGGGCTGTTTTATTCTGGGGACGACGTGGTGTTTGTGAACTGCTTGCACACTTTGGGCAGAGCCGCGAAACGTTTTAAAGAGAGTGACTTAGTTCGCTACTTATCCCAAGAATCATTCACCACTTAAGGCTTCTAAATTTTTCGGGTAACTTCGTTCCTTTCTATTTCAGTTTACAACAATAGGAAAACATGCTGAAAAAATACTTCGTGTTTCTTGCCACACTTTGGTGATAGAGGATGGATATGAGGATCCTTTCATAGTTCTGCCAACTCGAAAAAATTTGGTCAACGAGACAAAACAATTTCAGCTATCTTTTGGAAACCAAAATACTGACTTTGGGAAAACAGACTTCATCTTCATGGACTACTACAAGATCAACTGCATTCGAACCCAACAATTGCCTTAGTCACACCGCAAACATCTGTTACCACTACAGGAAAACAAATTTTAATTGAAGCGTCCCAAAGCCCATTTACGCCCTCCCAACAACTGCATCAACAACCCCAACCAACTACACCCACAAAGACTTCAAAGAGAGCGTTGTTTCCTGATCAAACAGAGAAATCTGACAGGTAAAGTAGACTTCTTGCTTAATCATCTCATGTGTAAATCTTGCAAACCATGCTTCTCTTAGGTATATGAATATGTTTTCCTACACATGAAAAAGCTTCACACCACTCTTTCACACTCTTTTGTCACTCTCACATTCATCTCTAACCTTTTAAATTTGTACCTTGACTCACAGCAAAAGACCTCGCGATGACCAAACAGAGACAACCAATTTTGCCAGAATTGCTAGAGAAATCCACAATCTAGTTGTCCCCAAAATTGAACCAGCTGACAAAGTTCCGTTAGCCGCACTCAGAACAAAATCTCAAAGCAAAAAACCCAAAGATAGCTAACTTACAATTTATTTTTCACGCACACGCCTATATAACAAACATTATAGTAGCGTTTCTTAAACTATGATTTATATATTTTTGCTATAGTGCGGAAGATGTCCACTCTAAAAAAAAGTGAACAATGCAATCTCCGTAATCGACTGCTGCAAGCCGTTCTACATGTTTTCAGCTATCAACATTTTTGCTTCAACACTTGCATGTTCTTTGCTTTGCACGTTTGTGCTTGGAAACTTAGATGCTAGAATGAGAACAAAACAGTCTTTATCTTTTTTGTCAACTACTCAAACATGTACCTAACCTAGAATATATGTATTTTACCACCTTGGCTACAAGGGCAACATGTCTGTGAACTATATGTTACTTCTGTTTCTTCTATATATTAGGGAACCAAAAGTTCCGTTTCGTCCTGTTAAATATACAATGCAATTCAAGGTGATGCATTCAAAACCTCTCACGTACATGAAATTTTTCATTGTAACAGGAACACGAGTGGTACACTACGTATTTTTATGTTAAGTGGTGATAAATTTTATTTTTTAAGTTATTAATTTGTTAACACACATATTCCACCATTTATATGGTAACACGTGGTGTACCATCCTGTGTACCGGTCACACTGAAAAATCTCTCCTCACGTACGATGGTACGAGTGCAAGAAAATATCATTAAATCATAAATCTATGTATTAGCATGTTGGACAAGCTCTTCATGAAACTAAACTTGTCATGTGTATCACATTTGATATTCTTGTCGTAAGTAGGACAATGGCTTTTAGATCATTCTTTTCATTCTTGTCCGAGACTCCCAACTATAAGCAAGTCAGGAATAATATTTTAGGTCAGTAAGGCAATCATGACCAGTAGTACTACTTTCTTACTTTAACTAGAATGTGTTCCAAACATATGTAAATGCTAAGATGTAGTTTCCTAGATAAGGGTGATATACTATGTTTGAAAGGCTATTTATTTAAATTATATTTTGTACATCACATGTGCCGGTTCATGGTTGATTTTTTTTTTAATAATTTAAATGAAAAATCTAACCATTAACCGTCACATAATGTAATTACAAAATATGATCTGAAAAAAAATGTACTCTTAGCATTTTTCCATAAATAAAGTATGCTACAGGCAACAACATGACCTTTAGTTTTCCTTGATAGAGACGACAGCTTCTACCACATAAATCGTGTACCACATATATACCAACCTTTCCATGCAGATAAAGTCATGCTTCCATGCAGATAAAGTCATGCATCTATACTACTGTCCTTTAACAAATTAACATCTCTTCTTCATCATCAAGCTTCTATTTTCTTGGAGCTCAAGTGATGCACTGCTGTGCCATATTATACGTATTATATAATGCATACAAACTAGAAATATTGTATAGCATGACACAGCTCGCTAGGGCCAAAACACTTAAAACCACATTGAATTCCCTTGTTAATTAGTTTAGACAAGCACTTTAATAATGTCCCAAAAAGATGAAAATGTAGTTTCCATGAAGAAGGAGCTGTCCGTGACGAAAGTTGCGAAAAGAGGAGGTGGACAAGCAAGCGGAGGAGACCAAGGCCAACCTGCAGAAATCACCACCACGGAGCAAACTTCAGAGGAGGTGATTACAATCCATGAGGAGGTAATAAGAACCAGTAGGGGGGAGAAACTAAAGAAAATGAGGGAAGCATTGGCAGAAGCAGCTCAAAAGCAAAATGCCAAACCAAAGATCCAAAGGGTTCCCTTCATGCTCCGTGATCACAAAAATTTAGACAAGTACTACGAGCCAAGGGTGGTAGCACTCGGTCCTCGCCACCATGGTAAAGAAAAGTACAAGCAGGCAGAGAAAGTCAAGCTTCAATTGACAGAACACTTTATCAAAGATAGTGAGCAGACTAATAACGATGAAACGTTGCTCAAGAACGTTGAGGACAAGATTAAGGAGCTAAGGGAGTGCTATGATGAAGAAGCAACAAAGGACCACGATGATGAGGCCCTCGCGTGGATGCTGTTCGTTGATGGGTGTTCGACGTTGGAATTCATGCACAAATATGAGGAGTTGGAAGTTTTTAAGATCAAGAGAGACCAAGTGGCATTTGTAGAACAGGACATGTTCTTGCTAGAAAACCAACTCCCCTATCAACTCCTCGAGTTGCTGATCAGCTCAAGCAACAAACGTGTGGACTTGGAAGCCTCAATCGAGGAATTTGTCAAGAAACATGGTGGAGCACCAGTAGTTCAAGGCCCTGCCGTGGAAAGAAAGCCAACTCATCTTCTTGACCTTCTTCGGACAAGAATGGTAGGACGTCCACCTAGCCTGAGTACAGAACCAGGTCCACCTAGCCTGAGTACAGAACCAGGATGTACTCATCATATTCTTGACCTTCGGCCAATGGTAGGACCTCGACCTAGCCAGAGTACAAAACCAGGATGTACTCACCGTCTTCTTGACCTTCTTCAGACAATGGTAGTACCTCGACCTAGCACCTTGCCTCATTCTTTTCGCAACGTACAAGAGCTTCAGGCAGCCGGTATCCATTTTAGGCCTAGTGAGAAAAACTCATTGATGGACATATATTTTAAGCCTCTGTTTCTATGCTGTGGATTCCTTTATCTTCCCATAATAAAAGTTGACGACTCGATGGGGCCTAAGTTCATGAACATGATAGCCTACGAAATGTGTCCTGATTTCCAGAACGATTTTGTGGTCACCTCTTACATAGGCTTCCTCGATTCGCTCATTGATCATGCAGACGATGTGAAGCACTTGAGGAAAAAGGGCATAGTTCAAAACTTGCTTGGGAGTGATCAGGAGGTGGCTGAACTCTTCAACGAGATAAGCACTGACTTGGTCCCTAACAATGCGATTTACCGATATGTTACAGCACAGATAGAAGATCACTACAAAACCAAGTGGAAGACATGGATGGCTCAATTCTTTCATGACCATTTCAATAGTCCCTGGACTTTCTTGGGTTTCATTGGCGTTCTACTAGGACTTGGCTTGAGCGGTATGCAGACGTGGTATGCAGCCTTTTCCGATCCCTCTCCATGTGATGCCGTATGCAAGTACCTGAAAACACACCCCGGCTGAGAGATTCGAGTACATATCAACTGCCTGCTACCTCTGCAGTTTTTCACAAGTCATAGTTTCTCAACAGTCCTTTCTACTGTACGCAAGTGTGACGACTACAATAAGTGAATTATATTATTTTGTTGTTGTTGGAAATAAGTGAATTACAATGTACGTGTGCGCTTTGTTCTTACTGTATTGACGGAAACTTTTTTTCAGATTGTATTTTTAGATTGTATTTTTAGAATTCTATTTCAATCTCACTTTTGCTATATAAAACTTAAATTTCCCCACCTAATCCCTTAGAATTCAACTTTCATCTTCGTTTGCCATTTTCCGTCAATTATGTAAATAATTTTGTTAGTACTCTGACATGACGTTAGTGGGGTCGACTTACCTACTTGTATATCTGCCACATCATTGCTAAGTCACTTTAAAACTATTAAAAAAGCTGCTGACTTGGGCTACAGAGGTTCTTATTCCCCTTCTTTTCTCCACGCCACCACCATAGAACCCATAACAACCCCATTGCAATGCATTTTCAGGGAACTTGTTTGATGGATAATCCTTTTCATTTTTTGTAATTATGTGATTTTGTTGATTTTCTAGTGACTTCTATTTTGGATATTTTTTATATGTCATTCAATATGAAATTTGAAAATTCAGGGAAGGTGCTCTTACATCTTCTCCAATTACCACCACTTATGTAGGAAAGCTAGTTTGATTATCAAACCCTCTCTCTCTCTCTCTGTTCTCTCTCTTTCTCTCTCCGTGGGAATAAGGGGAAGTAGGTCCTTCACTTGGTCTGCTTGGCTATTGATTATGGCTTTTCTTGTCTTTGGCTTATCCGGTGAAACTTGTAGAGCAAGGGATGATAGTACAAACTGTTGTGTTTGACTCATACATTTGTGAGTAATTATGAGTCATGTGTTAACAACAATGAAGTAACCTGTGTTTGTTTTCGGTGTAAATATCACATGATGTGGGTTGCATGAAAATTGCAGACAAGTGCTACAAAGTAAAAGCAAAAGTTTGGTGGATATGATCATGAGTAAAGATATAATGATGATACTTGCTTTTTGCTTTAATGATGATGCAAGACACAATGATCTTGGCCTTAATGTTGATGGCTTGGCCTTATATTGAAAAGGCTTGCCGAGTGAGAAAGGGGCATCAAGGGAAGCATCCAAGGAGATGGTGAGAGCATTTGGCTCTACCATGGGAAATGTTGAACATGGGTTGAGAGAAAATCAAGAGAGCTAGAGTGAAAAATATTCTAGTGAAAGAACTCTTGGGGTAGAGTGAGGCTCTTGGGAAAATTCTATGAGTGGGTGTGCAAGGGATTTGGGATTGGGTTATGTCGATTTAACTCATGTGTATCTTGTACTGTTATTCTCATAGTAAAGAGTAATATCTCTCCGGGGACGTAGGCAGGATTTTTGCCCAACCTCGTAAATTTCTCGGTGTCTTTATTTCTTGTATTTTATTATGTTTAACTGAGTGTGATTTAGTGAGGTTGTAATTTGAATCTCGTTTCCGCACTAATGAATGGCCAAGGCACAACACAAACTGTACCTTCTCCTGGGCAATATTCACAACATAAGCTACCCTTTTCGACTAAAAGATAGTCCAAAGCACTGCAGCCACGTTCCGTATACGCTGTCTTGTGAGAACGACACTACAGTAGTAGACCTACCGTCTTCCGGAAAATGTTATTTCCAGGCAATCAACTATGATAACCACACAATCCGCATCATAGATCCTGGCCTTCAGAACAACAATTGCTCCTCCATGTCGAGAAACTTTCCGCTTGAGCCTGATACATTGAATTTACCATATGCTTTGTATGGTAAAGATACAAGGGATTCACCGCTTTCAACAGTTGTATTTTACTTGAAGTGTTCGAATCCAATGAATTCTTCTCTGTATGTGGACACTGCTCCATGCTTCGATGCAAGTGCTTCTTCTTCGAGCCAACCAAAAAAGTATAGCTACGTCAAGGTCGGTTTGATGGAAGTAAGGGATTTGGATGAGGGTTGCAGTGCAGAGTGGATGACTTGGGCGCTCTCGAGCTACGTCAACGACTACAACACCTCTTATGAAAACATACACAAGGCGCTCATGTATGGATTTGAGCTTCGAGTAGTCGGTATTGATGAATATCTGGGTCCACTCTGCCCAGGCCAATGGAGAAGTAATCTTAAATGTTTTCCACACAGCATCCCAGGTGCGTGAATTCTCATAGAATATAAAGGCCATGGCTACTGATCACTATGTTTAACTCGTTTCCCCACGCATAATGTTACGTTGTCAAACTTATGTTTTTCAATAAATTAAATACTTGTATTGTCAAACTGTGCAATCCTTCTAAACCAAACATTCAAATCAAGCGAAATGCTAAAGACATTCTCTCAAAAGTGAGACTCTTCATGAACTCTCCGCCACCTCCTCTTTGTAGCACAATTCCCGTGCTAACATTATAAAACAATGTGCCAAAAAAGATTAGGTGGCGGAGAATCCAAGGAGAGTCACAAAGAGTCTCTTAGCATTTCTCTCAAATCAATGGTTTAAATTTACAGTTTGATAATTGTTGTCAAATAGTCTAGTATAAGAGAGCATTTACCTTTCGACTCCAATCCAAAAGTATGAGGATGTTTTATTTCCCATTTCTAATACTAAATTTCCACTTGGGGTAGAACTAGGGCTCGGCACAGGTCGGGCTGGGCCCAATTTTGAAGGAACAAGACTGGACTCGGGTTTATAAGAAACGGGCCGGGCACATCATATTTCAATACAAGAATCGAACGTAATCCAGCTTGTTTGAAACAGGCCGGTCCGTGACAGGTCCACGGGTCCCCATTTTTTTTTTTTTGGAAAAAAAAAATTATAGCAGCACAGCTGCACAGATTCAGTTTCACACATTACATGAAATAAGGCTCCATTTTAGAAGCAGTCCATACTCCTCTAGGATCCAATGAAATAAGGATCCACCATTCACTGCATACATTTAGAATCACATCTAACAACGCTTTAAGGAAAAAACTAATCACAACAAAAGAAGCATCATACTCCCTCTTGAGATCAAACCACATAGTGCCCTCCTCTGTAACTGTGTTTAAAGACAACTGCATCTGAAATGAAAATGTCGGATCTTATCCAAGGAAAATTCCTTAATTTTAAAGTCGCCAAACAAACTTTAGCATCTGTCAAATAGTAGTGAATCTCATCATTCCTACATCTGGCTGCAGTTTTTGTACATAAACCAAGCCAATATGCGTAAAACCAATGCCAGAAGACAATGAAGCAAAGAAGCGTAAACCAAAGACAAACTTTCAATGAAAACAGTGAAGGATAACAGATGAATAGCAAACCAAATGTGAGGATGGTTCCATAATGTAGACATATGAAAGAATCCAAGCTAAAAAAATCTGCACGTTAAACAATCCCCAAGCAATACGAAACCAAATCATAAGCCAAGAACCCAAACCCCTTCAAAAAGCAGTATGCTCCCCTTCAACAAAGTTGAACCCAGACAAAAGTTGGGATGTCTCTGCATACAAAAAGTACTCTCAAACATAGAGCAAATTTATAAACTAAAAAAAGAAAAGAAAATCATAAAGATCTCATAAGAACAACAAATTAGAAAAGAAAACCAATGTGATCAAATCGAAGCCCAACTCTGAGTTGTCAACATGCAAATATGGACCATGAAAGAAACAAGTACTAAACTCCTGAGTCCTGATGCTTTCTAAAACCATGGTTAATTAATCCTCATCTAATTTCAGAAAGCAATTAATTCACCTAAAAATGAAAACAAATACAATAACCCCAAAATTGAATACATGAACCAAAAGGCTGATCAGATCTTAGGGTTTCAAATCCAAAACTATGTCATCTAAGCACCCTAAATTATTATTCTAAATCCAAAATATTATTCAAAAAATGAAACTAAAATCATCAAAATTCACTAAAACAACAAAACCCAACAGATCACCAAGCTAGCTCATCAAAATTCCAAATATTTCATCTCTGATGTACAAATTTAACAGCTAAACATCATTCAAATCACAAATTCCAAACAAGCGGACAACTATTTAAGCCCAAAAACAATAAATTCAACAAAAAAAACATGAAAAATCTCAAGACTTACCGGAGAAACCAAGTTGCTTTGACATGGGTGCAACTCAAAAACCTCCGGGAGGCTGAAAGTGCAAAGCTTTCTGCCAAAAAACCCTCGAAAGAGAGAGACCCAGAAATGATTAAGGCTGCAACAACGATCAGTAAAGGTTGAAGGCACTGATGCATGAGAGGTTGGAGCTATACGGACATGGAAACCCTATCAGTTACGGCAAGAAAGGAGAGATGGAGGAGAGGGAAAGAGCGGAGCGAGATAGAGGGAGAGAGAGGCAGCTGAAAGAGTGATTCTGGGACCTTCGACTCGGGTAGAAACGAGGGTAGAAACTAACGGTTGAGATTGGATGATAGGTTATCATTCAATCTCGGCCGTTCATTATAATTAGAAACGGATTAGTCTGGGTACCCGTTTTTCTATGTATCTGGACTTGGCCTGCCCCACAAATTAATGATATCAGCCTTTCCAGGGCCGCGGTTTCTCTACCCGTTTGCCCACTTCTAGGTAGAACAAATTGGGTATCTAACTTCACTCATTAGTTTTAAATTTTTGTCTCTAAACACACATACACACACACACAAATGGAACTACGTAGAAATATCGATCAACAGGCACAAAGGCAATGTTTGATTTAAAAATGCAGACAAACACAGGACTTGGGAGTGCACAATGACAACATAAAAACAACCTTTACAATTTAAAAAAATCTTTTCCAACTTTGTATGCTGAATTGCTAACGTTGTGTTCGTCTCGAGGAATTTCTGATGGGGAGGTTTCCTAGTCAACGAGCACACAACTCCCCGAGAGGTTGGCGCAGGTTGATATTGTTTGTCGGGCTTCTACTTATTGGCGGGCTGTAGAGAAGGACAGAGTTAATCCTGAAAAGTGCCTTTGTGGGGGCCTTAGATGTAGGCATTGAGGCTCACAATCAAAATTAACTTTAGGTATTCAGGCGTGCCACTGCCATCTTTAGCATGACAGATGTAAAACAGATGTTTAGTTTAATCGTATATGCCCGAGAGACCAAGTTAGCTATGAAAGGTGCCTTTGTAGGGCCTTAGGTGTAGGTCTTGAGGCTCACAATCAAAACTAACCTAGTACTTGAACATATAGTGGTTGTTTCATTGTTGCAGAAATTTTACAACTGTTATACTTTAATCACCCGAGCTCGCAGAGCAGAACAAACCCAGATAGGTGCCTTTGTAGGGCCTTAAATATAAGCCTTGAGGCTTCCTATCAGAATTAATTCTATACTCAAGCGTTCTATGGCAATCATAATATAACAAGAGTAAAACTAAGAAATAGGCTGATTACTTGCGCCCCAAGTAACTTCAGACTTCTTGTTATCAAGGATTGTCATGGATGGGTTAACCACATAAAGTTCTTTTTTTATGCCTTAAGACCAAGGACTTTTGGTTGATCAATCTTATATGCCTGAAAGGTTAAAACTTATATATAGTCAAGCATGATTGGGCACCATTAAACCGGCCAGATCCAAGAACCAAGAAGTCTTTTAATCATAAACTTGCTAGAAATAACTTGGATACAGATGGAAGTATACATTATATTACTAGTTTTATGAATGGAAAGACAGGACAAAGAGGGTTGGCAAGGTTTCACCTTGTCGGGTAAGGCTGATTGTCTTGCAACTTCCTCTCTTTCTGATTTACATAGGGTTTGAGTGCTAGAAAGGGAGATTGGGAGATGAGTTTATAGGAGGAAATCGATACTACATCGAGATTCAGACAAGGTAGCAGAGCCTTTACAAAGACTTCTGGTGAAGGTTGATCCTGAAAATGATGAAGACTTGGTGCTGACCACAGCTTCGTATGCAAATCTAGCTTGAGCAGAGTTTGTGTATTTGTTTGTTTGATTGAGTGTCCCTATCTCTGATTTCTCCTTCCTCTTTTATAGACGATTTGGCTTGGCTGCTTGTAACATCAATCTTGCCCAAATGCAGTTGAAGGGTAGTAACTCATCAGCTTTTTACTTGTACTGCCATTGTGAAGTACTTTTGGGCTGATTAGCTGGCTGGTCTATAGCACTTGACCTTTAGGTAGGTGAGCAAGTGGCTTAAGTGGTTTGCACTTAGTCAGAAAAAGGGCCTCTTCTGCCTTCTGGGCTTCGACTGAGCCTCGGGCTTCTTTCCTTCTAGACCTTCTTTTGGGCTAACTTCCTTTTGAGCCCAAAGTTCAAGTTTTAACCCAAATAGTGCCCCCTTCAATTAATATTTAGGCTGGAATTCCAGGCGCCAATATTGACTGAATAGTCGCCTGCGCATGTTACGCCTGCTTGAGGAACTTGTGTCTTCTAGACGGGTTTATTGCGATCACGCGTCTCTTGCTCTTCCTATGACCTTTGAGCTATCCTCTAATGTTCTTATAAATTCCGGCTCAAATCTTCATTTTTGAACAAATAACTTAAGCCAAAAGCTTCTTATGCCCAGCCAACAGATCATCTTCAACCTTCCACTTTATCACCATCGGGCGTTTCTACCTTCTAAGTTTTCTTCTAAAACTAGGGAAATGGGTTCCTCAGAATTCACGTGGAGTTTCCTAAAACTCCCTTTTCGAGAGAAAAAGGATTTTCATCAAGTAACTACCATCTCCAACACCTTTGGTCAAACACCCCGCTATCCCCAACACCTTTGGTGAGGCGGTTTCCTCGTTCTGAGCTTTGAACTTTTACAAGTTTGGTCGAAGGATCACCATTCTGGTAGTTGCCCCGATAAGTCAGACTTTACCATCATACCTGGTGAAGGTTCGCATTGAGGGTCCTTTACCAAGCTCATCTTGGCCTCACAACCAGATCACCTAATCGGGTTTTGTCCATGAAGACATCAGAAAACTGGTCGAGACATCACTGCAACTAGAAGGAACTGAGCATATCACATTAGAGCTGAATCTGATGTAAATTTCACGAATTTTTCGAAATGAATAAAACATCATTTTAACAACTTTTATCTTTCTGTTTTCTTGAATGGTCGATGAACGAACACTGCACTCTGGCACCCCGAAGCCTACTTTATCTTACATCTTCTTCAATATAACAATCCCTAACATCCCATAATGTAGGACAATACTTTTTTTAAGAATTTGACATTGATGGGATGTTTCTGCCAATTTCCTTCGATATCCGCCAAGTAGTATCCTCATTTGTCTAATACTTGACTAACAATGAAAGGACCTTCCCATGTTGGGCTCCATTTCCCAAAACCCCTCAGCTGAGCTCCTAAAAGGATGACTGTTTTCCATACTAAATCTCCTTCCTTGAAAGACTTCAGCTTTACCTTCCTTGTATTTGTTTGCAAACTCTTCAACTTCTTTTGATATAAAAGATGGCCCGCGATTCGTGACTATGGTTTCGGGCACCCCAAACCTGTGCAGAATCTTGGTCTCAATAAATTTCTTGACTGCAAGTGAGGTTATGGTCTTTACGGCCGAAGCTTCTACCTATTTGGTGAAGTAATCCGTCGCCACAATTATGAAAGTATGCTCTTTGCTAGAAGCTGGATAAATCTGCTCGATGAAGTCCATTGCCCATTCTCTGAAGGGCCAAGGCTTGACCATTGGATTTAAAGGTACTGAAGGCACATGTTGGAGGGGTTCATGCCTTTGACATTCTTCACAACCTCGGGGATAAGACTTGCAATCTTTTTCTACGTCGGGCCAGAAATACCCATACCTCCTAAACAACCATCTTATCTTCGTTCTAGCTTGATGTGCCCCGCATATTCCTTCATGTACTTCGGCCATTACTCTCATAGATTCCTCTTGGCCTAGGAATTTCAACAGTAGTCCATCTGGAGTTTTCCTTAGCAGGCTCCCCACCCATAAGACATACTTGGTTGCTTGCTGTCTATTATTCTTGCTTGTGGGTGAAGAAGGATCTTTCAAATAATGAATGATAGGCGATCTTCAGTCTTCCATTTCTCTTTCTGGAACCATTATATCTAAACTGAATCCCCTTTCTAGGATAGAAGGAAGATTTCTTCTTTTAATCTCAACATCTACTCCATATTTCCTTTCCTGGATTGGTACTCCTGAGGCTACTTATGCCATCTCGTTGGCCGCCAAATTGAATCCCCTGGGGACATAATTAACTAATATCTCAGAATCCCAATAGCTCAATAATTGCGTGGCCGCCAAGTAATACCCAGCCATGGTGATATGTTTGCACTTGTATTCTCCATTTAGCTGATTTATTACTAACTTTGAATCACCAAACACATCTACCTCCATTGCCCCCAGCTCTATCAAGATTTCTAAACCAATTATCAAGGCTTCATACTCTGCCTGATTGTTGGTGTTCCCTTGGTAATTTAGGAGGAACGAGTAATAATGGTGAACGCATTGGGGATTTATGATGACAATCCCAGCTCCAGAAGCCTTCTGAGTGCAAGAACCATCAAAATACAGCTTCCAAGGAGTAATTCATAGGCCAGTTACTCTTTTTATTTCTTGTTGTACCCACTCTTTTTTGCCCGAGATGTTCTTGCCTGGTGGGATCCAAATGCTAGTCACTTCCAGGGTCCCCGGTATATTGACAATCTCATCTTGAGACTCTTGATGCTCTGTCAAGAAGTCGGTAATTGCTTGGCCCTTGACCGCCCTTTGGGGTTCATATTGCAAGCTAAACTTTGATAATGCAAGAATCCACTTCCCAATCCTTCCTGTTAGCATTAGTTTTGACAACATATACTTTATCACATCTATTTTGGCGATGATGTGCATGTGACAAGGTAACATGTAATGCCTCAACTTACTAGCAGTGAAATACATAGCTAGGCACAATCTTTCTATTGGGGAGTATCTTGTTTCTACACAGTCAGAATTCTACTGTGGTAGTACACCGCCTGCTCCTTCCCGCCTTCATTGTTTTGGGCTAGTAAACTCCCAATTGATTTCTCTGAAGTAGAAATATTTAGCTTTAAGGGTTTTCCCCTTTGAGGTGGTACTAACACTGGTGGAGAAGTCAAATAGGCTTTGATGTTGTCGAAAGCCTTTTGGTGTGGTGGTCCCCACTCAAAATTTTCTTTATCCTTTAGTCTCAGCAGAGGAGTCAGCGGCTGGATCTTGCCCGCTAAATTGGCAATGAATTTCCTTACGAAATTAATTTTGCTTAGTAGTCTCAGAAGTTGCACCTTGTTGTTGGGCGAAGGTGACTCCATTATTGCCCGAAACTTGCTCTTGTCCACTTCTACACCTCTTTGATGAACCAGGAATCCCAAGAAGTTGCCCGCTCTCACTCCAAACGCACACTTCTTTGGATTCATCTTTAGTTTATGGATCCTCATCCTTGTCAAAGCTTGTCTGAGGTCTGTCAGATGCTGCTTTTTTGTTTTGGATTTCACCATGATGTCATCGATATACACCTCCATGTTATGGCCAATCAGATCATGAAAGATGGCATTCATTGCCCTTTAATAGGTTGCACCAGCATTCTTGAGCCCGAATGGCATAACTAGGTATTCATATGCCCCCACATGCCTGGGACACCTAAAAGTTGTTTTGTGTATATCTTCCTGTGCCATCTTTATCTGATTATACTCGACATTTCCATCCATAAAAGATAAGACTTTGTGTTTTGCCACTGCATCTATAAGTAGATCAGCCATGGGCATGGGATATTCATCTTTTGGTGTAGCGCCATTAATATTTCTGTAATCAACGCAACATCGTACTGCTTTTGTTATGGCTTTTAAAACGGGTACAATGTTGGCCAACCACTCTACATATTTGGCAGGCCTAATAAATCCAGCTTTTACTAGTCTTTCAATTTATTCTTTGACCTTTTCTTCTATTTCTTTTGACATCCTTCGTGGCGCTTGCTTAATAGGTTTATATCCCTCCTTGATGGGCATTCTGTGTTCCACCAAGGTTGAATTTAAACCTGGCATCTCAGTATAATGCCAAGCAAAACAATCTTTAAATTCTTGCAAAAGATAGACAATCTTTGCCCGATCATTAGTGTCTAACAAACCACTAATTTGTATAGGTCTTGGATCTCCTTCTGTCCCCAAGTCAATGACTTCCAAAGGATCCTGAACTTCTAGTGGTGGCTTGTCAAGCTCTGCGCACAAAAAAATTCGACTAACTTCGGGTTTTCGGGCAAGTCGTCTGGCCCATCCAAGTCATATATGCAATCGGCCATTCGTATGGCCGCATTCAGTTCTTCTCCGCAAAGCTCTTATCTGCTTTTATCCTGGCTGGTCGGAGTTCTTAGCTGCCATTCCTGCTCTTCTTTTTCTAAGAGCTCCATTTCTTGCTTTTTTCATCTCCCACACCAATAGTCTTTTGATCAGGGACCTGACTACCATTACCTGATCCTTTCTCTTTTGTTTTGTCATTAATGGTATTGGGATGTTGGGACGATGCAGGGTTTATCCCATTCTTCTCTAGTGAGGAGCATTCCTTATTCTAAGAGCTTTTGGCCCGTACCTTGGTAGGGCAGTCGTTCTCATCTGCTCCTGAACATTGCAAAATTCCTACATTGGGATTGTAGAAACTTGCCTCCGCAACATTAGCTGTAGGGAAAAATGGTCGTGATTCGGCCTCCACCATCTCCCGAAAGCATGTTCCCTTCGTCCTTGCCTCATGGTAAACAATAACTTGCTGATATAGAGTGGAGGGTATGGCGAGACTTTGATGGATCCAGTTTCTTCCGAGTAATGCTTCATAGGTTGAAGCGCAATCCACCACAAAGAATGCCAACATGATTTGTTTAGACCCCAAGTCCACTTCTAAGGGAAAAATCCCATGAGTTTTGGTGATAACACCCGAGAAGCTCAAAACTGTGAAGTCCGTGGGAATGAAATCTTCTACACCTCTCCCTATCTTCTTCATTTGCTTGGTTGGTAGTACATTAACAACCGCTCCACCATCAATCAAAACCCTTTTGAAGGGCACCCCCTTTAAATGAGCTGCAACATATATTGGCTTAAGATGGTTGGCTAACAACATATTTGGGCGGCTGAACACCATTTTATCCGTATAGATCCTTAATAGACCATCCTTGGATGTCTTAGATGATTCAACTTTTCCCAACTCTCCATCTTTAGCTACTTCAACACTGACATGGGCCATCATTGGCTCCGTTGTCAAATAGTCACCTTCCATAGTGGCGGGCTGATCCGGCCCGGCACCAAACATGACAGATAACATATACGTCAGGTTGACATGAAAATTGCTAGGTTCTGGAAAGTCTTCTTTCTTGCTCCCGATTTGGCCCATAAACTCATTTAACCAGGTCATCGCATCTTCTGGGAGTAGTGGTTATGGTGCCCCATCCTGTTAATTTATGCCTGAATCTAGTATCTGTTTTGGCACTTCCTCAAAAAAGATCCACCAATGATATAGAAGAGAGTCTCATTTCGGGCGAAACAGTTCCAAAACAAATAGGCCCTGTCTTCTATCCAGGAGTTGGCATCATTATCATATCTTCTTGAGCTCTCCTCAAGATCATGTACTTCCCAAGGTGTAGGCTTTATGGTACATAGTTTCCTTCACCTTCTGTTTTGCTATTAGCCATCTCCACCTCTTTTTTACTCCTCCAGTGGAACTAACTACTTCCCTCAGATGATGTTTTTTCAAACTTTGGATTCTTGGAGGCTTCAGACGTCGCATGAGTCTTTAAAGAGTTCATGTAGGCTTTGTGCTGCCTCTGGACCCTTCTAATCATGGAAGCTCCCCTTTGTTTGGCGGGTTACCCATTCTTTCTGACCACGTACCATTTTCGCCCGAGACGAGCAGGATTATCCTTTTTGACAATCCTATCATTCCTTTTAAGTTCTCTTTTTGTATGGCTATATTGGGGATGCCTTATCTCCCTCTCTTTTGAACCTTTGGCCTCTTTGTCTTCCGCTTCCTCAGAAGCTTCATGATTTCGTAATATTTCTGATAAAGCTCTAGGTTGGGAATCCCATCCTTACCGTTGAAAAACACTTCGGGAAGTATCTTTTCCTGTTATCCTCCTAGCCTTATCGCGAGCTTCTTTTCTTTCTTTTTCTTCTTTCCTCCTGATCAACTCATGATCAATGAGAACTCCTGCTGGCGGTATTTCGAGCTCACACTCGCATTGGCATCTACTGCACAGAACCATCCCTTTGATTATGGCTGCTTTTGGATGTTCGGGCAATTTGATCACCCCTTTTGTGGATTTGTCAGCCGGCCTTTCTTCTTCTGTATCCCTTGCAACCTTTTTTCCCCTTCTCGGCCTATGCTAAATTAATCATATTGACTGGGGCCTCTGAAAATGGATCTGGATGCTTGTCCACCATTATTTCGACTTGCCCCTGATTATTCTGTAAGAATATTGATGGGCTAGGTGGATTATTTGCCAAGGTCATTTCTTCATCTGGCTGGTTGTCCTCAAGCTTTTTCCTTTCTTCTTCCCCATCATCTTTTCCCCCAAGTAGAGGTAAAGATATGAGAATAGTTAGTCCCATCACCAGGTCTGTTTTCCTTCTGAAGTCTGCGGAGGCGTTTTCCAATCTTTGCAACATTTGCAACAAGTTAGTTTGCACGTCTTCATTAATGATTTTTTTTGGAACAGCTGCCCTTTTTAAATTTTCAGATGTTTTTGACATATTGCTTTGACAAGTAAGATTTGATCAAGAAATCTCACCGGGCGTGCCAAAACTATGTTCGTCTTGAGGAATTTCTGATGGGGACGTTTCCTGGCCGACAAGCACACAGCTCCCCAAGAGGTTGGCGCCGGTTGATATTGTCTGTCGGGCTTCTGCTTATTGGCGGGCTGTAAGAGAAGGACAGAGTTAATCCTTAAATGTGCCTTTGCAGGGGCCTTAGATGTAGGCCTTAAGGCTCACAATCAAAATTAACTTTAGGTATTCAGACATGCCACTGCCATCTTTAGCATGACAGATGTAAAACAGATGTTTAGTTTAATCGTATATGCCCGAGAGACCAAGTTAGCTATGAAAGGTGCCTTTGTAGGGCCTTAGGTGTAAGCCTTGAGGCTCATAATCAAAACTAACCTAATACTTGAACATATAGTGGTTGTTTCATTGTTGCAGAAATTTTACAACTGTTATACTTTAATCACCCGAGCCCGCAAAGCAGAACGAACCCAGATAGGTGCCTTTGTAGGGCCTTAAATATAGGCCTTGAGGCTTCATATCAGAATTAATTCTATACTCAAGCGTTCTATGACATCATAATATAACAGGAGCAAAACTAAGAAATAGGCTGATTACTTGCGCCCCAAGTAACTTCGGACTTCTTGTTATCAAGGATTGTCGTGGATGGGTTAAGTCCACATAAAGTTCTTTTTTTATGCCTTGAGACCAAGGACTTTTGGTTGATCAATCTTATATGCCCGAAAGGTTAGAACTTAGATCTAGTCAAGCATGATTGGGCACCATTAAACCGGCCAGATCCAAGAACCAAGAAGTCTTTTAATCATAAACTTGCTAGAAATAACTTGGATACAGATGGAAGTATACATTATATTACTAGTTTTATGAATGGAAAGATAGGACAAAGAGGGTTGGGCAAGGTTTCACCTTGTCGAGTAAGGTTGATTGTCTTGCAACTTCCTCTCTTTCTAATTTATAGAGGGTTTGAGTGCTAGAAAGGGAGATTGGGAGATGAGTTTATAGGAGGGAATCGATACTACATCGAGATTCAGACAAGGTAGCAGAGCTTTTACAAAGACTTCTGGTGAAGGTTGATCCTGAAAATGATGAAGGCTTGGTGCTGACTACAGCTTCGTATGCAAATCTAGCTTGAGCAGAGTTTGTGTATTTGTTTATTTGATTGAGTGTCCCTATCTCTGATTGCTCCTTCCTCTTTTATAGACAATTTGGCTTGGCTGCCTGCAACATCAATCTTGCCCAAATGCAGCTGAAGGGTAGTGACTCATCAACTTTTTACTTGTACTACCATTGTAAAGTACTTTTGGGCTAATTAGCTGGCTGGTCTATACCACTTGACCTCTAGGTAGGTGAGCAAGTGACTTAAGTGATTTGCACTTAGTCGGAAAAAGGGCCTCTCCTGCCTTCTGGGCTTCGACTGAGCCTCGGGCTTCTTTCCTTCTAGACCTTCTTTTGGGCTAACTTCCTTTTGAGCTCAAAGTTCAAGTTCTAACCCAAACACGTTGTCTTCTTCTTTGTCCCTGTAGGTTTCTTTCGATATCGGTGGGAGGTGATTTACGGTAAGGGAGTTCGTCTCAAAAATTAATCTCCCTTTTTTTTGTATTTATTATTTTTTTTAATCCAATGTTATTCTGTTATAGCTTCTGAGTTCACAACAACAGGTAACCCTTTTAGGAATTAGTTAATTATATTTGGACAAGGGCATATTTGGATTGCTCTTGAAAGGTAAAAATCACTTCCAATTGCCTTTGACAGAAAAATTAAAGTTCTTTTCGCTCATATAAGCCCTAGTTGGAGAAGCATCGATAAATCTATCAATGCATCTTCAGAAAGCACTTTAACCTCTTCTTCGAAAAATCAATTGGATTGGTCAGAAAATTTTCAACATGTTTATAACGAAAAACATTTTTTTGCACAAGTTGAGCAGAAATGCTTTTGAAAGAAAGCAATACCAAATAGATCATTACTGGTTACATGACTTAATATAAAAATAACGTTGGTATTGATTTCTTTCATAATAACTTCTGCTAAATTTTTTTGTTATTATAAACATGTTGAAATTTTAATTAAAATCCAAGTGCAATTTTTAAGAAGCAATGTTTCTTCAAATTGTGCTTCTATGAGTCAAAAACACTTTTTAAGTTTTTAGCCAAACACAACTAGAAACCCCATATTAAGATTCATTATTAAATAACTATGTACTCTAATATGCAATGACTATTTAGGGCTCATAAGTTTTTTTTTTAATTTTAAATGAAACTTCTAAATATACCCCTATCGACATAAAGTAAGTCCTTATAATTTTTCATTGTTTTAGTGATTTCATCGACATCGTTATGCAAATTAGGGCCTTCTATATATGTAACCAAATATTGGTGAGTGCAGATTTTCCTTATCAAAGAAAATAGTTTTAATTTGACTGGTTATGGAACCTATTTGGTTTAGTTCAGTACTTCTTTGACTAGTTATGGAAAACTAATCCTGCTTACCTTTATCATTGCTAAGGCAGTAAGAACCACCCATTCAAAAAAAAAAACACCTGATCACAAAATGAATGTATTACAAATCACAAACTCGATTGCGGCAAGTTTTTGTTATTCGGAGGTAATAAATTCATGTTATTCGAAGATAATCTGTGCGGCTTCTGGTTGACGGGTACCAATTTTTGTCTAGTTTTCCAAATTTATTTGTTTACTTAAATAGGATCGTAAGGCGATGCTTCTCCATGGGACACTGAGGCTGCACCTAGGATGTGGATATGTGGGGTGTAGGGAGTGTGAGGTGTATGTAGAGAATGTGGGGTTTGAGGGTATTATAGGAAAGTACGTGAGGTGCACTAAGATAAGTTGTAGTTGAAAAAGTAAATGTGAGGTAACTTCATATCTCGAACCAAGCCCGAGGAGACTGCTTGAGACCATATATCGCCTTTTTTCACCTGAAAACTTTCCCTTCCTCCCTTGTATGTAGGGTGTATTCAACAATGTGGCGGGTGTAAATTAAACAACCCTTTTGGATTTTCTGTACATATCATACAAAAATCTGGACAATAAAAATGTAAAATGCACCAAACACCATTTCTTGGTGAGTATGTGTCAAAACTTGATTTTAAATGTGGACTAATGTTTTCTTTTGGCTCATTATATTAACACCCCACAAATTGTTGAATAAACCCCACATCTTTAATACACCCCACATTTGCTTTTTCACTTAAAAATTATCTTAATACACCCCACATACTTTTCCATAATACCCCCACATCCCACATTCTCAATATACACCTTATATTTTGTATATACATCCCACGTTTCTCAAATCTTATAACACTGATTTTTTATTTTTAGGGACTGAATCTAACTATTTGAATGTTTAGTTTGCCGAAAGATTTTAAATCATCTAAACGTTTAGTTTGCCGAATGATTTCAAAATGATGATTTGCTAGGTAGGGTAACAGATGGCTTCATTGTTAGGTTTAACTTTGAGGTATGCAATTTTTGACTTTCACGAACTTCATTTCTGCAGTGTGGGGCACTTGGAAAACATTGGTATCCATTACTTCCAAACACTGAGAAATTGGAGAAAAAATTTCTTGGACGGACAAAGGTAAGGAGATTTCATGTAAACTCTCATTGTGATCCCTAAAAGATGAATATGAATATAGAAGTTTAAATAACGCAGCAAACGCAAGATTAAATAATTATCGATGTCATCAAAATCACTACAACAATGAAAAATATGAAGTCTTACCTCATGTGAAGCTGGGTTTTGATAGTTGAGAAGATAAATAATACGCTAAAAGTGATTTGGGGTGTATTTAGAATTTTTTTTTTTTAAAATCTAATAAGGTCAAAATTATCATTGCATAGTGAGGTAAATAAGTCATTTAATATTAATTTTTTATGTGGGGTGCATTCAATATTTTGTGAGGTGCTAATATAAAAGTGAGTTTTAACGAAAAGTTCGCAGTACTGTTTACTTTAACGAAAAACTACATTTTTACACTAAAAAGTCAAACCTGATACTATTCACTTTACCCTTTATTTTGTCCTTATCATTAAAACTCAAAGTTTTCAAGCCCTTTTCATTAGTTTTCCTAATATAAAAAGCCTTTTTTTTTCATGATTTCATCTATGTAGGTTTCTTTGCTCGTGGAAGATTATACGTTAGTAATAGGTTTCTTTGCTCATGGAAGATTATACGTTAGTAAGAACGTTCTCTCCAAAAGTTTTTTCATTTCTTGTTTCTTTTCTTCTTTTTGTTTAAACAACAATTGTCAATCCAAGGAACAGTCACAATTTTCTATTCTTTTACACAAATAATATTTGGGAGAGGAAAAAATCATACTCGCTATCTCTAGCGAAATGATAAATGTTCTCAACCAACTAAGCTACAAGTCTTTCGCTAGAGCAGTCCCATTAAACTCAGTTTTTCTTTGTTTTTTGCTCGTTTTCACCATCATTTATTTGGGCTTGCACATCTCAAACTTTGGATTTTACATTTCTTGCAGATAATCCTCTATGGTTTCCGGGGATATCTTCAATAAGAACTTGTATTTCTTGCATATAATATCTCAAGTTGTTGGAAGAATAATGCAAGCTTTTGTCTAGTTTTGATGGATAACAGCTCAGCTTTCGGCAACTTTCGGCTAGTCTTAGTGCTAGTGTTAGCTGTTTGTTTTAGTCATGGTGCATCTCTTATTTAATGTTTACTTTAGGCATAGTTAAGTGATAATATTCCCTCATCATTGTAAAGCTAGTTAGTGGCTTAAGTTAGAGAGAGTGGAGGTCATCATTATGCTTGCTTAGCTGCCATTGTCCTCTACCTTTTGTCCTCTATTTTCTGTCCCGTTTCTTCTTCTATATATGTTTAATCTTGTAATTGTTTTATATACGAAATATACATAAAAAAATTCAATATGGTATCAGAGCAGGAACTCTAAATTCCTGACTTTCGTAATCGTTTCCGCTAAGTTTCTTTTGCTCTAAGCCAAGATGGCTGAAGAACTCTCTGAAACTGAAAGCTCGATGGATGCTCCAGCATTTTCTGACGTTGAGGTCAATCCTAATCAACGTCTCAGTTCTGTTTTGTTGAATGAATTCAACTACCTTCCCTGGAGTCGTGCAGTATCTCTTGCACTTGGAGGAAGATCAAAGCTTGGCTATGTAAATAGTGTTATTGAAGCTCCAATAGCCACTTCTTCTACATACGAGTCGTGGCTGTGCAAAGATCAGTTGGTCATGTCTTGGTTGCTCAATTTAATGGAGCGAAGGATTGCTGAAATTTTCAGTTATTCCGAGTCACCCATGCATCTTTGGAAGCAAGTAAAAGAGATGTATGGAAATCAAAATAATGATGCCCGTGTCTTTTAGCTTAAGAAGAATCTGGCAAGTCTATAACAAGGAAGCAAAGAATTTGTTCAACACCTTGGTAGTCTTACAAACATGTGGAATGAGCTCGATGTTTATCGTCCTCATACCACTGATGCCACTGTGTTAATCAAGAGAGCAGAAGAAGACAAGATTTTTCAACTCTTGGCAAGTTTAGGTCCAGAGTTCGAAGACCTCAGAAGTTACATCTTAATGAATGTTGAACTCCCTTCCTTCACTGGTGTGTGTGCCATAATCCAAAGGGAAGAAGTAAGGAGGAAAGTCATGAATCAAGAGACTAAAGACAACGTTTCTGAGACTAGGGCTTATGTCTTTAGCAACAAACGTCCTAAAGGCAAAGTTTACAAGGGAAAAAGACCAGATTTAAAGCACAACTACTGTGATTCTATTGGCCATATAAAAGACAGATGTTGGATTCTTCATCCGGAATTGAAACCTAAGTTCTTGAAGGAGACAAAAGGTCCAAAGATAAAGGGTACACAAAAATATCTGAACAACAATAGCTACAAGGCCAACCATGCAGCTACCTTGTCGACAGAAGGAATGGTGAATTTCACTACTAATCCTGCTGCATTAATCAATGATTTTGCAGCATATCTCCACAGCAAACAGTGCTTAACAATATAGATGAAGCTCTCGTAGCTGAAGAGAAGGATCACACAGCTTTACTTGGAAAATTTGCTGGTTTTCTGGCTAAACATGACCATGTTTCATAGAAAGATATCCCAGGTATTTTCAGTGCCTTCTCTACTGCCCTAAATGCTAGTAATGAACATGATTATTGGATCATTGACTCAGGAGCCACGGATCACATGACAAATAAAATTAATAACTTACATGATTTTACAAAAATGACAAATTTTTCTCAAGTGTCAGTAGCTAATAGGAAGGGTGCCACAATTGTAGGAAAAGGAAAAATCAACTTATTGTCAAAACACATAGAGTCAGTAGCCCTTTACATACCTTCTTTTCCTTTTCAACTTCTATTAGTAGGAGCTATCACCAATTCTCTAAATTGTCTAGTCATTTTCTCCCCTCACAATGTCATTTTTCAGAATATCATCACCAAGAGAACGATTGGTGAAGGTTTCTTGTTGAATGGGCCTTACTACTTGGCTAAAGACACTAAGAATCCCAAGTTTTTTCAAGTCAGTTCAAGTGTTTTTCAAGACCAACAACTTTGGCATCAACGTTTGGCACATCCTTATGATAAAGTAATGTCTTTTTTGTTTCCAAAAATATGTAAGGACAAGTTAAAGTGTGATGTTTGTCACTTGTCTAAGTTTTCTAGGTTGCCTTTTGATTCTTCCACTTCTAGAGCTAGCCATCATTTCGAAATCATTCATTCAGACATTTGGGGTCCAATACTAGAGTCCTTTGATGGATATAAATACTTTGTAACCTTTGTTGATGATTTTACAATGATGACTTGGTTGTATCTTTTGAAATTTAAGAGTGAACTTTCAAATGTTTTTCAAGATTTTCACAAACTAGTTGGTACTCAATTTGCATAAAAAATTCATATATTAAGATCCGACAATGACACTGAATACATGTCCCATAACATGTCTCAATATCTTAGTATTCATGGCATACTGCACCAAACAACATATGTTGGCACACCCCAACAAAATGGGATTGCTGAAAGAAAGAGAAGAGACCTTCTTGAGAAGACAAGATCAATCATGTTTCATATGAATGTGCCAAAGAAATTTTGGTCACAATGAGTACTTATAGTTGCCTACCTAATCAGTAGGTTGCCTAGTAAAGTACTCAGTTTCAAGTCTCCATATGAAGTGTTGAAGGACAAACATAATGATCTCTCACACTTGAGAGTTTTTGGGTCCACTTGCTTTTTTCACAACCAATCTCTCCACCATGATAAACTGGATCCTCGAGCAACCAAATGTGTTTTTTTTTTGTTACTCATCTAACCAAATGTTTTTTTGGGTCCACTTAGAGGTCGCACTTGGTGCGATGGCAAGTGCCTTCGCCCATGAGCGGTAGGTCTCGGGTTCGAGACTTGGGAGCAGCCTCTCCATAAATGGGGGTAAGGCTAGCCGACATTCACCTCTCCCAGACCCTGCGTAAAGCGGGAGCCTTGTGCACTGGGTACGACCTTTATCTACCCAAAAGGGCTACAAGTGTTACAATCCAATCACAAAGAAAATAATGGTTTCAAGGGATGTGAGATTTGATGAAAACATGCCCTACTTCTCCAAGAAACTAAGTGATGCAGATTAGGGGGAGTTTTTTAGTGACATGTTTCCATTACCTAGTGTTCCTCTCTATCAAGAAAGTCTCATTTCACGTAACCCACCAACTCTATTGCATGAGCTACCTTCATCTCAAACCACAGATATTGAACCTCAAGTTCCAATTCGTCGAAACCCTTATAGGGTTCGACAGCCTCCACTTCAACTACATGATTATGTCACCTACACTTCTAGGTATCCTCTTACAAACTTTGTTTCCTATAAGCAGTTTTCCCCCTCTCATACTTCTTTTCTTAGTACCTTGGACAATACTCATGAACCACAAACATTTCAAGAAGCAAATGAACTTGAAATTTGGCAAAAAGCTATGAGGGATGAACTACAAACTCTTCATGACAACTGAACCTGGAGTGTAGTTAAACTTCCCGAAGGGAAGAAATCAGTTGGCAGCCGTTGGGTGTACAAGACTAAGTTCAACTCAGATAGGACGATTGAAAGGCATAAACCTCGTTTGGTGGCTCGTGGATTTACTCAGACTTATGGCTTAGATTACAAGGAAACATTTGCTCCCGTAGCCAAAATGAACACTGTAAGGGTTCTATTATCAGTTGCCGTAAATAAGTCTTGGCCTCTTTATCAAATGGATGTGAAGAATGTTTTTTTGCATGGGGAATTAGAGGAGGAAGTGTACATGAAACTACCACCCGGACATCCTCAATCAGATGACCCTGACATGGTTTGTAAACTGCACAAATCCATTTATGGATTGAAATAGTCTCCACGTGCATGGTATGCAAAACTGAGCTCCATTCTTGAAGAGTTTGGCTTTCAAAGAAGGAGTGTTGATTCCTCACTATTTGTTCGTGATGGCTTAGTTGGAAAAGTAATCGTTTTAATCTACGTTGATGATCTTATAGTGATTGGTGACAATACTGAAGAAATTCACTCTCTCAAGCTTGCTCTTCAAAACAAATTTGCAATCAAAGATTTGGGACGTCTCAAATATTTCCTAGGTATTAAGCTTGCAAATTCACAGGAAGGCCTATTTCTCAATCAAAGGAAATACATTCTTGATCTTTTGAAGGACTCTGGCTTAATAAATAGTAAACATGCACGTACTTCTTTGGATAGCAAGCTACAACTTAGTACTCACAGTGAAGCTCTCTCTGATATTACTAAGTATCAAAGACTTGTAGGAAAGCTTATTTATCTCATAATCACACGTCCTGATATCTCTTATGTCGTGAGTATTGTGAGTCAATTTATGCATGCTCCTACATTAGCTCATATGCAAATTGTGAAGAGAATTCTTCGTTATCTAAAAGGGTCTATTGGTCGAGGACTCCTTATGACAAAAAATGATAGCACTGCCATCATGGGATATACAGATGCTGATTGGGCTGGGAATTTTCTTGATCGCAAGTCAACAACAGGTTTTTGCACCTTTGTAGGTGGCAATTTGGTAACATGGCGCAACAAGAAGCAAATTGTCGTAGCTCGATCTAGTGCAGAGGCCGAGTAGCAAGCTATGGCCTCCATTGCATGTGAACTTATTTGGCTGAAAAGCCTTATGTTGGATCTAGGCTTTCCCAGCAATGAACCTATGTCTATGTTCTGTGACAATCAAGCTGCCATGCATATTGCTTCCAATCCAGTCTTCCACGAGAGAACGAAGCATATTGAAGTGGATTGTCATTATGTTCGAGCACAGTTTCAATCCAAAATCATAACCACCTACTATACTCGCAGTCATGATTAGTTGGCTGACATTTTTACCAAATCTCTTCCTACAGTTCCGTTTCTGTGCATTCTGTCCAAGCTTGGCTCAAAGGATCCCCTAGATCCAGCTTAAGGGGGAGTGTTGGAAAAATAATGCAAGCTTTTGTCTAGTTTTGATGGAGAACAACTCAACTTTTGGCAGCTTTCGGCTAGTCTTAGTGCTAGTGTTAGCTGTTTGTTTTAGACATGGTGCATCTCTTATTTAATGTTTACTTTAGGCATAGTTAAGTGATAATATTCCCTCATCATTGTAAAGCTAGTTAGTGGCTTAAGTTAGAGAGAGTGGAGGTCATCATTATGCTTGCTTAGCTGCCATTGTCCTCTACCTTTTGTCCTCCATTTTCTTTCCCGTTTCTTCTTCTATATATGTTTGATCTTGTAACTGTTTTATATATGAAATATACATAAAAAAATCAATACAAGTCCTTGATATTATTCATTTGAAACACTTTTATAACTTATGCTCAAGCTTTTGACAATTCATACTATTGCCATATTTGTTGCAGGACCTGGATGGGCGATACTCATTTGCCTCGGTAAGCTTGTAATTGTTCTCTCTTTCAATTTCCTTTATCTGGACTCGGATGATAATTCTCTTGTGCAGGTTTATATTTAGTAGGAAGACTACTTTTAGGGGTTCCATTTCTGATTGCATTTCTGATCTATAGATGGCGAAGAAGACATTTGTCAGGGTTTAGCATCATCGAAGATTTTCTGCAAACCGAAAACAACTTCATGCCAATAAGGTACTCTTACTCGGACATTAAGAGAATGACTAATAAATTCAAGGACAAGCTGGGCCAGGGCGGTTATGGTACTGCATTTAAAGGAAAGTTACGCAATGGTCATTTTGAGGCAATTAAACTTTTGGGCAAGCCTAAAAACAATGGGCAGGACTTCACTAGTGAGGTAGCTACTATTGGAAGAATTCACCATGTTAATATGGTGCAACCTGTTGGTTATTGTGTTGAAGGATCAAAGCGCGCTCTAGTGTACGATTTCATGCCTAATAGCTCTCTTGATAAATACATTTATTCCACAGAAGGAAGTATCCCTTTAAGTTGCAAGAAGATGTATGAGATTGCTTTTGGAGTTGCTCGAGGGATCAAATATCTACATCAAGGTTGTGACATGCAAATTCTACATTTTTATATCAAGCCTCATAACATTCTTCTTGACGAGAACTTTAACCCGAAGATCTCCGATTTTGGGCTTGCAAAATTATATCCCGTAGACAATAGCATTGTTACTTTGACGGCAGCAAAAGGGACGATTGGATATATTGCTCCAAAGTTGCTCTACAAAAATATTGGAGGGGTCTCATACAAAGCTGATGTCTATAGTTTTGGAATGTTGTTGATGGAAATGGCAAGTAGAAGGAAGAATTTTAGTACAGTCGCAGAGCAGTCGAGCCAACATTGCTTCCCGTTATGGGCTTACGATCAATATAGTGAAGGAAATGATCTCTTGGAGATGGGGCATAGTTACAGAGGAGGAAAATATAATGATAAAAAAGATGGTTATGACTGCTTTCTGGTATATTCAAATGAAGCCAAGTGATCGCCCTTCGATGGACAAAGTCATACAAATGCTTGGAGGAGATGTTGAAAACCTAAAATTGCCCCCTAAACCTTTTCTTAACCAACAAGAAATGCCGGGAGTCGATATTCAAGGTAGTTTGAACCCAAAATCTTCTAACAGCGAGATAACGTGGAGTTTGTCAGCTAGGTGAATCGGTGGTCATCAAGATGGTAAAAGATTCATCAAACTATTATTAAGTTTTATTTTCCTACGGTTAGGTAATAATTATATTTTGTTTTTTAATAAAGATTTTGCTAAAAAATAGGGTAATATTAGGGAAATCAAAACCAAATGATATGATTGTTGATAATTGGATTGATACTTAAGTGTTATTAATATGCTTATTTTCTATTGGTAACATATTATTTGATGACTTGGTATATTAATAATACATAATATTCCACTCTTTACATCTTATGTGCAAATACATAATATCATCCAAAGAACTTTCGGTGTGAAGCTAAAGGCCTGTGGGATACTTGAGTTTTTCTAATTTCTCCCAACCACACGTGAAGCACAACTCCACTTTGAACTTAGAGAGGATTTAGTTCAACAAATCCTAAACGAGGTGGTGTGGGTTATCATCTCAACAATCTCATATTCTCATTAGCCTAATTCAACGGAGTGTACAAGGCATAACTCATACTCTATTATGTGCATGCAGAAGTGACTGGAGTTGCTGATGGAAATCTTGGAGTTTTGCACATCACGACATGTGTGGAAGTTTTATAATAAACACAGTGCAATTACGAGTGGAAACAACTATTCATTTTAAATTGTACATTATTTTTTAGGCAATTAGATTCGAGTCTAAAAACGTAAGTTGCTTTTTAGTTTAATCTAGTTTTCCTATGATCCACGAATATCAATTTTGTGGTCTCAGAGTAAGAGAGAGAGAGAGGGATATTATTTATAGTTGTTATTTAATTGTGAAATCAACATGCAATTTAGTATACAGTCTAGTGATATTTCTCTTTAGTTGGAAGTGAGAGATTTTATGTTCGATATTAACTAAAAACGAATTCTAATCATATTATTACTAACTCATTGTGAAGCTTAATCCCACTTCTTTTAAGGTAAATAATATCATTTTAAAAAAGAAAAATTATGGAACTAATATAAAGCTTAACCGAGGAAGTGGAAATACACGTGGAGGTGCTGTAGGGAGAGTCTTGCGGACTCGCTTTTTAGGCGAGTGCTGCTAGCATTTCTCAATCTTTTTACCCGGGCTGCTACTATTCGTTTCAGAAAAAGCCAGTCGTCAAAATCCGACCCGGTTAAACGGGTCTCCAAAGCTTAAAACCCTAGGACCCGACATTAACCAAAATCAGAGAGAGTGCGGGTAAGTATTCGACCCAAAAAAGCGATGTCAGTGTCTGAGGAAAATGCCAACATACGGGACCACCACCGCCTCTTGCTGGCGGCGAAATACGAGCTGAGACGGAACCTGTACAAGGCCCTCTACAAGGACCCAAGCCTTCCCAGCGATCTGCGCGAGGAGAATCGCTTCAAGCTCTCCAAACTGCCCCGGAACAGCTCATTCACACGCGTCCGGATGGTACGCCCCAATCGGCTCAGAAGCTGATATTGATAGAAATAAAAGAACAATGCATGAATTTAAAAGGGAGAGAAAGAGAGAAGTCGAAGATAGGGAAGAGAAAGGTTCTTTTTCATTGCATACCCCCCTGGGGCTGAGTTTAACATATATATATATCAAGCCAATAAAGGGAAACCCTAGCTACGGGGATTGGGCTTGAAGCCAAGACTAAGTAAATATTAACAAAAAGGCCTGGGACTGAAGAAGAGGGTAAGGCCCAACAGTAAGGTCCTAACAACTCCCCCCTTCTTGAGAAGGAACCTGTCCTCAGGTTCGAAAGGCGGGATAGTGGGCGATGATCTCGTCGGCTTCCTCCCATGTGGCGTCTTCTACAGGAAGGCCGGACCACTGTATGAGCCATTTGGTGACTGCAACGTTCTTCCTCTTGAACATCTCTCTGTCCAAAACCTTCTCAGGTTGCCAATGCAAGTGGCCTGTAGAGTCAAGAGGTGGCAGGATTGGAGTAGGAGAGATGGCAGCGCCTATCTTCTGCTTGAGCAGAGAGACATGGAAGACTGGATGTATTTTGGAGTCAGGAGGCAATTGCAAATGGTAAGCCACCTGACCTATACGAGCTTTCACCTGGAACAGCCCATAAAACTTGGGTGCAAGTTTGTTGAAGTGTCAAGTGGCCACAGATTGCTGGCGATAGGGCTGGAGCTTGAGATAGACCCAATCACCTACATTGAATTGGCGTTCAGTTCATCCTTTATCGTAAACTTGTTTCATTCTATTCTGTGCCAGTTGCAAATTAGCACGCAAGAGACGGAGTAGCTTGTCACGGTCCTGCAACGCCACATCAACCGAGTGAACAGCCGTAGTGCCAGGGAGGTAGGACGTAATGGTTGGGGGTGGTAGTCCATATAGTGCTTGGAAGGGAGACATTTTTATGGAAGATTGAAAAGTGGTGTTGTACCACCACTCAGCCCATGGAAGAAGAGCAACCCACTTGTGAGGACGATCTGCTGAAAAACAGCGGAGGAAATGCTTGAGTGTGCGGTTGAGGACTTCTGATTGGCCATCAGATTGCGGGTGGTATGCGGAGCTACGACACAGTTTGGTGCCCTGTTTGCTGAAAAACTCTTGCCAAAAGTGACTTAGAAAAGTTAGGTCACGATCCGAGACAATCGATTTTGGCATGCCATGGAGACGAAAGATTTCCTTGATGAATGTGTCAGCAACTGTTGCAGCCGTGTATGGATGTTTCAGTGGGATGAAATGGCCATATTTGGTGAGGCGGTCTACAACGACCAAAATGACTGTGTAGCCATGTGAAGACGGTAAGCCTTCGACGAAGTCAAGAGCGATATCCTGCCATATGCCAGCGGGAATGGGAAGCGATTGCAGGAGACCTGGTGGGTGAATAGTCTCATGATTTTGGCGTTGGCATTCCGAGCATGTGGCGACAAAAGTCTTTACATCCTTACGAATGCCTGGCCAAAGAAAATTGCGAAAGACTCGGTTGTAAGTACGGAGAAAGCCAGAGTGGCCACCTTGCAGCGAGGAGTGGAATTCTTCAAGGATCTTTGGACTCCATTGGGATGTAAGAGGAACAAAAATTCGCTGTTTGTAATGAAGGACACCATTGACAAGTGTGAAGATGTGCACACTACTGTTTGGTGTTTGGAGCAGTGAAGGCCAAAGTGTTTGAACCTGGGGGTCTGTAGCATAGGATTGTTGCAGTTCCGGTATACAATCAAACACTGGAGAAGACAACCCCATAAGAGGCAGCAGCTCATGTTGGCGAGATAGTGCATCTGGAGCTCCATTTTGAGATCCCGGTCGGTAGTCCACTGTGTAATTATAACCAAGCAACTTAACAAGACATTTGTGTTGTTGTGGAGTTGTGATCCGTTGTTCAAGGAAGAATTTGATGGGTTTGTGGTCAGTGACAATTCGAAAATGTTGACCCAAGAGATAATGGCGCCAATGTTGCACAGCAAAGACGATGGCAAGCATTTCCTTGTCATACGTAGAGAGATCGAGATTCCGACCGGACAATGCCTTACTAAGGTAAGCTATGAGATGACCTTCTTGGCATAAGACAGCACCTATACCCATACCAGAGGCATCTGTTTCCACTGTAAACTGTTTGGTGAAATCGGGGAGAGCAAGCACGGGTGTGGTTACGAGAGCCTGCTTGAGCTTATTAAATGCAACAATGGAGTCGGGTGTCCAAGAGAAATTGCCCTGTTTTAACATCTCAGTCAAGGGCTTGGCAATCAAGCCATAATGACGTACGAACTTCCAATAATAACCTGTGAGACCCAAGAACCCACGGAGGCCTTTGAGAGACTGCGGTTGAGACCACTTTGTGATAGCATGAACTTTAGAATTGTCCACGGCTACACCTTGGCCCGAGATAGAGTGCCCCAAATAGTCAATCTTAGTTTGCCCGAAGGAAAATTTGCTAAGTTTGAGCCGCAAGCTGTGAGTGGACAAAACTTGAAAAACATTCTCCAAATGGGAGAGGTGAGTAGCCAATGAGGGACTATAGATAAGGATATCATAAAAAAAAAAACCAAGACAAACTTACGTAAGTATGGCCTAAAAATGGAATTCATCAAAGCTTGAAGGGTTGATGGAGCATTGGATAAGCCGAATGGCATCACCAAGAATTCGAAATGGTCGTCGTGTGTTCGAAATGCTGTTTTGGGGATATCCTCATCACACATTCGGATCTGGTGGTAACCAGACCGAAGGTCAAGCTTAGAAAATATAGCTGCCCCATGTAATTCGTCGAATAACTCATCCGCAATTGGTATTGGGAAACGGTCCTTGATGATTGCTGCATTCAAAGAGCGATAGTCAATACAAAGTCGCCATGAGTGATCCTTCTTTTTGACAAGGATAACAGGGGAGGAAAATGGACTATTGCTATTTCGAATTACTCCGGATTGTAGGAGTTCCTGCACTTGTTTTTCAATTTCAGCTTTTTGGGAGTGTGGATACCGATAGGGACGGACCGAGGTAGGTGTAGAGTTGGGGAATAGTGGAATTTTATGGTCTATGTGGCGTTGGGGTGGGAGGCCCAATGGTATGTCAAAAAGGTGGTGGTATTGTGTCAGGAGGGAAAGAATGGCTGGGGGGGGTATTGGGTGGAGGAGAGATAGAGGGGCTCGTAGGTGGGATTGGTTGGGAATGGGGATGGTGGGGTGGGTACATGGGTTGCAATGAGTGACAGGTGCGAAAAGGTGGGGTGGCTTTGACTAATCCTTGAAGAGTGTGGGTATGGCCCTGGACATTGAATATCATAGTTTTATGTTTGAAGTGCCACCCTATCCAACCGAGAGACTTCAACCACTCAGACCCCAAAATAAGGTCATAGCCAGGTATGGGCAAAATGAGGAATGAACCGCGAAGGGTGTAGCCTTGCATGTTCACAGCCACATCATGAACTTGTGAGGAAGTAGCAACTCGAGTGTGAGAGGCAGTGGTGAAATGGACTGGGGCAATATGTTGAATTGTCAGGCCTAGGTGGTGTGCAATATCTGTATGGAGCAAATTGCAAGCAGCTCCGGAATCGATTAAGACCGTAACCGGACGGGAGTTGATGGAGCCTTGCAATCGCATGGGTTGACCCATGTTAAGTCCAGGGAGCTGAAAGAGCTCTAGCATGTGGCATGGAGGATCGGGAGGGATCTCTTCCTCCAATTGGCAGTCATGAAATTCAGGAGATTCATCCTCAGTGGTAGGAGAATCAAGCATTACAATCATAGGAACTTTGCACTTGTGTCCTGAGACATGGGGTTCTGTGCAATGGAAGCATTCGCGTTTGCGATTTTTTTCCTGAACCTTGGCTGGGGTTAATCGTTTGAAATGGGGGGTTTGGGTTTGATGGGGTTTGGGGGAGGAGATGGCAGGGATGGAGTTGGGGTTGGCTGGTTTGGGAAAGTTCTGAGGAAGGTATGGCCGCGAGTAATTTGGGCGAGAAGTTCTTTTGGAATGATTTTTGGTTTAAAAAATTTTGGCCAATTTTTGAGCTTGGTGTAAGGAATCAGGTTCGAGGGCTAGGACATCATGTCTGATATCCTCTTTCAGTCCCCCCAAGAAAACATGTTTGAGCAGATTTTCTGTCCAATCAATCACCCGACAGGAGAGTTTAGTAAACTCTGGTATATAGTCATCCACAGTGCCTATTTGTTGTATGTGGGTGAGCTGGGATTCAATATTAGCTCGATCACCACCGCCAAAACGTTGGAGCAACAGGTCAACAAATAGACTCCAATTATCTCTGCCATGTCTTTGTTCGAAACCCCTCATCCAAATAAAGGCATCTGCACCAAAATTACATGCTGCTACAAGGACCCATTGTTGAGGGGGGACCTCGTAATAGTCGAGATAACGTTCAGCCATGGCCAACCATCCATAGGGGTCCTCTCCATTGAAACGAGGGAGGTCCAGTTTGATGGGTTTGAGGGTGTGGGAAGGATGTGGGGGTGTATAAGGTGGTGGGTGGGTGTGGTTAGTAGAATTAGGGGTGGGTGCGAGATGGAAAGAGTGGGATAGGGGTGGGCCGGGTGTGAAAGAGTGAGGTGAGTAATTTGAGGAAGAGGCATGGTGGGTTTGAGGGTGGGTAATGGGCCTGGGTGTGATGGTATTAGGGCTGGTAGTGGGCCGGGTTGAGAGGGTGTAAGTAGGGTGTGGGTGTAAAGTGGGTGGGTGGGAAAGACCCAAGCCCGTGTAGGATGTGGTAGGTGTAGGGAAGAGGGAGCGGAAGGAGTGTTGGAGAATGGGAGTGGAGGATGTTCGTGGGTTGGGTGTAACGGTGGGTGGAACGGTGGTCGCCGGGATGGATGGAATCGGTGGAAGGGCGGATTTTAGGTGGCGGAGCTCTTCGATGACTAGGGTCTGGAAGGATGTGATCTGGGAGTTCATGGTCTGTTGAAATGCTGTGTTGGATTCGTTGAGGAGGTCAAGAGATTTCTGAAAAGAAGCTTGCTGGTTTTCCAAGAGGTTGATGGTGTCACAGACATCCTCGACTTGGTTTCGGAGGTGTTCATGGCGAACATCCACTGCCGCAGCCACAACATCGGGGTCAGAGCTGGCTGATTGTGTGTTCTTTCCCATCGGTCGACGGGCTCTGATACCAATTGGTACGCCCCAATCGGCTCAGAAGCTGATATTGATAGAAATAAAAGAACAATGCAGGAATTTAAAAGGAAGAGAAAGAGAGAAGTCAAAGATAGGAAAGAGAAAGGTTCCTTTTCATTGCATACCCCCCTGGGCTGAGTTTAACATATATATATATATCAAGCCAATAAAGGAAAACCCTAGCTACGGGGATTGGGCTTGAAGCCAAGACTAAGTAAATATTAACAAAAAGGACTGGGACTGAAGAAGAGGGTAAGGCCCAACAGTAAGGTCCTAACACCGGAACCGCTGCATCTTCTCTGGCCGCGCACGCGCCGTCTACGAGACCTTCCGTATGTCCCGTATCGTTTTCCGTTCTCTTGCCTCCAAAGGCATGCTCAATGGCGTGAAGAAAGCGTCTTGGTAGCCTCCCAAAACGGTGCGCCTCCAAGCTCTTCGTTTCCATTGTTTTCTCTTTTTTTGTTTGCAATTTCTTCGCTTTCAGAAATGGGTATCGTCATGAAATCGAAATTGTGCGTATTCCGTAATTCATGTCTATTAATTTTTATGTTTTTTCAATTTTTTTGAATATTTATGTGTCATTTCTTCGTTACCGAAATGGGTTTCTTACGGAATTGGAACGTGAGTGCTGTGCAAGAGATTTGATGCTCTGAGGAAATGGCGAAAATATTTAACTGGGAAATGAAAACCTTGGTAATTATCAAGAAGCTAAGTTTTTGAGTTGTAGAAGTTTCGGTTGTGAGTGTCAGAGTCTTAAAAATGTCAATGTGGATGAGATTATACGGTATTGTTTGATACAACAGCTTAGAATTCTTTGCTAAGCCTGTTGCCAGCAATGTCGAGAGCTTGTGTATACAAGCTCGAAAATTGGCCGTCTTGGATGGCAGTTGTCACCATTTCTAGAAGTTTGTTGTGGTGTTTGAAAACGATGGAATTGGAAATATGTTCTAATTAGAAGAAAGGAAATAGTGGCCCGAAACAGAGAAGAGCCTTGAAGCTCAATAATTAACTTTCAGGAAAAATAGAGGAAGAAACTGTATGCGAATGTGATAAATAAGTTTCTTTTGCAAATGCTTCTTTTAAAACAATAAAATGGCTTCTGCTTCCAAAAACACTAGACTTAGCAATCTGTATGGAATTTTTCAAAGGAGAAAGGTTATGAAGAGGAGAGGAGGAATTTAATTCTGTGGATTTAGGAAAAAACGTCCCTGTACCAACAACTCATAGTTTCCGTGGATCATTAAGAATATAGGCGATGTATTTCTAGAGAGAATTTTTGTGCTTGGACGAAACAAAGGTTGAACTTATTGGTTTGTCTATTCAATGGCACCTTGGTGGACCTTTTGAAAGACAATTTCCTGTTTACACTAGAACTCAGTTTTCTTGAATCATTTAGTAGTGTCAACGTTACTCAAATTTCGTTTAGAAATGAAGGAATTCTTGTCCCCTTGCCCCTTTTGATTCTTTTTATCTCTGGCTCCAAGAATTACCTTGAAGAAGTCTCTAGAATTCGACAGTGGCTTTATAATGTTATGGCGGCTGATGTGCTGAGTGCTGTTAGATGACTTCCGTTTGGTCAGCCTTACTTTTTATCCATAGATGATCTATTTTAAGCATAAATCATTTTTTCTTTGGTTGCTCATATCCAGAAATAATTACTTAGGTGTATAATTTTCATATCTGTAAATTCAGTACGCAATAAGGAGATTGAGTTCCGAGATTCAGTGGCTAGTGTTTTGACCTTCTTAGTGAAGGTTGCATTAATTGCTCATGTTTACCATTTGATAACAGAGGAATGCATTGATATATTACACTATATATTTTAACGGGGCAACGCTGTGTCTAGGAATAGTGTTAATTATCATGTGAAGATGAACAATATTTGCAATATCAGAAGCTGGACTTAGAATTAAAACATAGTGTATTTCTCTATCCTTATCTATTTCCCTCTGTCCTCTCTGATCTGTTTTGCTTAATCTTGTTAATTTGCTGCTTTCGCAATTCGATGTAATCTGCTCTTGGTTTTTCGTTTACGTAATTTTTAATTTTTCCAGAGTCCCAGACTGATAGAACCTCCCATAGTTCTCTTTCTGTTTGCTGTTGGAATTTACGACTCTACTTTCTGTTAGTACAAGTTCGTGCTTTACTAGAGTTGATGCTTAGTATGGTTTTCAACGAGCTAACCTTTTTGGCCCCTCTATTGTTATTTCCTATACAAATTAAATTATTTTCAAAGTGACATTTTCTAATGATCGCTTGTTTTCCTTGCGGAGTGCCGGTGAGACTGCAGAAGTTAGTAAAGTTAATCTGTTTCAATGTTATTGTTCGGTGTATGACAGACTGGTCATTCCCTTCTACTTCTGGTTATGGATAAAAGTATAAGCTTATTGATGTTGAATAAAAGTTTTAGGCTAACGATTTGAACGTAGAGCTGCTCTTCTTTTCTTTGGCTGACGAGTAGCTCGCTGCCTTGTTATTTTCTGTTTTATTGCTCTTTGCTTTTTCACTGCTTCTTCTCTTAGGTCCATTGTCAAATGTATACAAGGACACAATATCAGGAATGTCCTCTAGAATACTGTAATTCGATTCCGATGCCATTGTTATAGCAAAATTTTCCACTCCTTTGAATTACAATCGTAATCGACAAACTAACCGCGAAGTCCTTATAGGCGAAAAGACAATGATGTGGTATCAGCTAGAGCCCCTCCAATAGTCACAGTAAACTCGTACAATTTTGAACCAAATAATTCGACTTAGAGCTCAAAGTATTGCGTGCCTTGTATTGTTCAAGAAGGAGCTATTTATACTGGTAAGACGGACTCCAACTCCTTGTTTAAGTGGGAGCATGTAAATTTTCCCGGTTGCATTCCAACATCAATGAGGGGAGGAAACAAGATCTGGTTTACTTTAGGAGAGGTTTTAAGAATAAGATAAATTGTGTAACTAGTTGATTACATTCCCATTCTTTTTTCCCTAAAACTTAATTCACGACTTCTCATATTCCAATTAAGTAAACATGTCTAAGACTCCTTATGATTCTTGCTTATATTAAAATAAAATAAAAAACTGGAAGCATGTTCTTTTCTCTAGCTTCCCTCTGTTTTTCTTTTTGTGCTAAAAATTAACCTGCCTTGTGCCCAAAGGAAGCATGACAGGGCATCCGTGCAGATATGAAAAACAACCTTTCGCAGGTTTACTCATTTGGTTTTATCTCCCATCTAATTTGGATGGCCATCCCTAAATTTTTCATGGTTTGATGATATTGATATGAAACAACATTGAAAGAGTGCAGGGAGTTGCCCAAGTAAATTAAGAAGAGAGATCTGAACGGTCGAAAGAGTACTGAGGCTGCTGGTACATCGAGTCTGAATGCCCAGAATTATACCAATCTATTCGGGCAGCGGTCCTGCATCGCTTTGCGGTTGATGTAGTTGCTACTGACCTTATATTTCGTTTTTTTTTTTTTGCTATGCATCCTTTTGTAATGTAGAGGTCGCACTTGGTGCGATGGCAAGTGCCTTAGCCCATGAGCGGTAGGTCTCGGGTTCGAGACTTGGGAGCAGCCTCTCCATAAAATGGGAGTAAGGCTAGCCGACATTCACCTCTCCCAGACCCTGCGTAAAGCGGGAGCCTTGTGCACTGGATACGACATTTATCCTTTTGTAATGTCATAATGTTTTGGCTATTTTGTTGAGCGACTAGGGCATATACAGTTGAACTCAATTTGGAAAGTACAGAAGCTCAAGTAATTTCTTTTCAGGATAAAAATTATGCACATTAAGGTTTCTATCCCAACAATTTTCTTTTGACAAGGTGATACTTAAAACAACTTTAACATATGGGTATAGGTATTTGAGCTTGGACGCAAAGGGCGGGTACTATGCCTTTGCCAACTAGCATAACCCAAGTTTGCATTAGCCTAACTTAACATTTAATGTAGTGACTGCGAGTGGCATGATAAAGTCATTTCAAATTAGAATAGTTCAAAGCCAATAAAGATATCAGAAATTGTGAATTATTTATTCTGCACTAATTACATAAATAATTGCTCTCCGGCACAAATTTGCATTCGTCTTTCTTTAGCAGAACAAATTGCATTTGTACAACACTAAGCCAACCTATATCTTTCTTTTTTGATACACGGTTCGAATACAGAAAAACGCTCTTAACCGCTTAAGTTATAAAAAACCTTGGACCTTTTAATTGACTAAAAAAATAAATGGCAGAGTATAGGATTTATTTCCCCAGAAGTTTGGAGTAAAATTGGAAGAAGAGTGGAGTCAAAGAAGGGAAATGAGAATGAAGCAGCAAGGAAGGAATATTTAACAGCAGCAACAAGGACCCCGTGTGTCACGTATGATAAAAGTAAATACATTCGAAGGATGCATATGCAGATTAGTTTTTGGTTTTTTTTTTAGAGAATGACGGTTTGGTCCATTCACCTAGTGAATGTTAGAACCTAGTTCCACATCTTCTACAATTGCACAGAGAGATAGTAACAGAACA
The DNA here is from genome assembly GCF_042453785.1 of Malus domestica. Classification (NCBI taxonomy): domain Eukaryota; kingdom Viridiplantae; phylum Streptophyta; class Magnoliopsida; order Rosales; family Rosaceae; genus Malus; species Malus domestica. The sequence goes on along the minus strand of NC_091667.1, from coordinate 6,470,738 downwards.
ACAATATCATTTCATTAACTGCCTTCTTCTCTTACAAACCACTATCTTATAGCTAACTCCAAATCCCAACTAACTAATAACAGCCTCTTGTACACTTGTCATCACCATACTGTGCCATCTGGTATGGCATCCTAACAGTGAACATCAGTGTAAGTTATCATGCAAAGTCAAGAGCCTGTTAGTGAGTTTTATGGGTGGGCATGGTTTGGTTTTGTCCGGTTTACTATAAAAAACAGAAAATAAAAACCTGAAGAATTTGCATGGTTGTGGATCGTCCATGATAACTTCTTTGGATTTGTGTGAACTAGCGAACGGATTACGGTAGATGTCGCAACATCTGAACTAATCAAGACCTATTTAAGAGAGAGAGAGAGAGAGAGAGAGAGAGCTCTACTCTATGTAATGACCTTTTTGAACATAAAAATGAACTGATTACACAAGAAATGGAAACTGTTTATTGAATTAAACCAAACATTCTTAAAACTTCAAACTAAACATTTACTAGTTGAAACACTTGGCAAAGAGAAAATAAAAATCTGTCGAAGTTTATAATACGTACTTCAACATGTCAATGCATAAAACTGGTCGTACAATTTTATTATATCTAAAAATAAACTCAAGGGTTTTGATGTCATTTTTTCCTTGCTAAAAGATTCGTACGTTCATTTTGTAGTTGTGGGTCGTCGTTTATTAGATCTGCTCTTCTTTTCCTTGGCTGACGAGGAGCTCGCTTCCTTGTTATTTTCTGTTTTACTACTCTTTGCTTTTTCATTGCTTCTTCTCTTAGGGTCCATTGTCAAATGTATACAATGACACAGTGTCAGGAATTTCCCGTGGAATGTTGTAATTCGATTCCGACGCCATTGTTACAGTAAACATTACAAGAAAAATGGGCTTTAGGTACAAAATAAAGGACACTAATGAGAAGTTTGTGCCTATCTAGGGTAGAACAGTGCTCATTCAATGATGAGCCCCATGTATTGTGCCCAATATAAAAAAAAAATTGGACACAAACACATTAGTAGGCACTGAAACCATGACTTTTGTGCCTTTAATGTCCGTCCAGCTTGCATGTGGCCTTTCAGAAATTTATTATTAATTTGCAAAGACACAATAAATGCTTATGTGCCCTTTAATTTAATATATTTAAATAAAAGTAGATTTTCGTGTCCTTTACATATTTACTTTTCCAATCCCACAGTTGTTTATTAATTTATTTGTGTCAATCTTAACACCTCACTCTCTTCGCCTTTCCTTTCTCTCTCTATGTCCCTCTCCCCTATCTAATTCAACCCCAGCATCTCTCTCTCTCTCTCTCTCTCTCTCTCTCTCTCTCTCTCTCTCTCTCTCTCTCTCCCCTTCTCCTTCTCTTATAGTGGATGGATCTTCCTTCTTCGTCTCAACGCCGCTTCCATCAATAGCTTGACCTCCACTTGCTTGACTAGCTGACGGCACACAATCCATACTTGACCTGAGCTTTTGTTGTGGTCACTCCGAGAGAGATGGGTTGGTTTTTTCCATTTTGTTAATGGGTAATTTTTAGTTTAATTTGTTTTTTTTTTAATTTTTGATTTAATTATTTGCCTCCTATTACCTTACTCTTGGTAAGGGTGTTGATATCGGATCTCTTCATTTGTTTCTTAATTTAAGTTTTATTTTTAATGGGTTAAACAGGGTTTGAGTTTTAATTATTTGCGTCCTATTACCTTACTCTTACTTATTTGGCGTGTTTGTGGTGTTATAGGAAACAGGGTCTGAGAGAAATATGTAGTAATTTCGAAAGGAAGATGGGTTAGTGAATTTTGCAATTCCGATTTCGAATTTCTTCTATTGTATTTTTGAACATGTAGTTTATTTTTTTTTATTTTTTTGAGGTCGTTGATTCTTTGGGTACAGTGCATGCATCTTAATTCTAAGAAGAGGAGATTTGAATATGTAAAGTGCATGTCTCCAATTGCTCTGCTCTCTCAGTGTAAGTACATCTATGCATCTTTATTTCCTCAATTATATTTGACTTTGTTATGTTGAGTTGCCAAATTAAAGATATTGCACTACCTTTTCGATACTACACTAAATCTGGAACATGTGAAACATTAATTTTTGAGTTTTAATTATTGAACAGCGCCTGCATCTTAAATTTGTAAACGTCCACAGTAATGGTTTGGGGCTTGATAGTTGTACCAAATCTCTTCTTTTTTTTTTATTCCCCAGTGCATGTCCATATGTGTAGACCTTTTTGTAGCTTTCTAAAGTTTGGGTATTTCTTGATGTGTGCTTACATGGTGCTTACATGGTTTGGGATTACTTTGCAGGCTTGGGTATTATAAAAAGCTTTCCGCTTTCAGATTTAAGGTTTGATTATGTCTTACAGTTAATTGTCATGCCCATGCGAGGTGTACATTTTTTTTCCATTACACTTATGTGTTCTATCAATTAAAGTCCAGACCAACTACTAATCTCCTAAGTTCTTTGAATTCCTGTTTGCTAAACGTTGTAGGAAATTGCCTATTTTGAGATATTCTTTGAATTCCTGTTCGTTTTAGCCCGACTCATAGTTTTATTGGTATCTTGGACGTGCATGTAAAACCAAGCTGAATATTTCTTACCAATGGTATTACTATTTGATTTTATTTTGTAATATTTGAATTTTATGTTTATTTTTAATATTTAACCTATTGGACACAATAATAAAAATTGTGTTAACATGGATGGGAAAGTAATCTGGCAACTTGTCAGAATGGAGGCACAAAAAGCCCTTCATTTGTGCTTACATCATTGAGCACCAAACATAGTATTGTGCCCTATGATCAAAGGGCACATTTGGAGAGGGCACATATAACGATTTAGGAAAAGTAATGAAAATGGCTTGAAAACTTTGAGTTTTAACGATAAGGACAAAATAAAGGGTAAAATGAATAGTACCATGATTGAATTTTTAGTGTAAAAATGTGGTTTTTCGTTAAAGTGAACAGTACCAGGAGCTTTTCGTTTAAGTTCCCATAAGATTTTGGTTGCTACACTGTTGCTATTGGTCTAAGAGCACATATATTGGTGCCTTAGGCCTTATAGGCACATATAATTTTTTGTGCGCAGGGCTCATATTTTTTGTAGTCAAAATTTTCCACTTCTTTAAATTACGATTTTAATTGACAAACTAACCGTGGAATTCTTAAAGGCAAAAAGACAATAATATGGTACCGGCTAAAGACCAAAGTAAACTCGTATAATTTTGGACCAAAAAATTCGACTTAGAGTTCAAAGTATTGCGTGCTGTATTGTTCATGAAGGAAGTATTTATACTAGTAAGATGGACTACTTGCTTAAGTAGGAGCATGTAAACTTACTTGTTTGCATTCCAATATCAATGAGGACACTGAGGAGGAGGAAACAAGATCTTGTTTACTTTGGGAGAGGTTCGTAGTAGATTATTTCCTTCCTTTTTCATGTGTTTCCATTGATATCTTTCCCTGTAGCAGACAAATTCTCTAGCACAGATATTAAAATAAAAATAAGTTTTAAACTTATAATATTTTTATTAAACAACTTATAATTAATTTTATAAAAGCTGAAATATCACAAGGTAATTGTGAGTTAAGATTTACATGTTTACTTACTAAGAATAAGAGTTAGAATCATTGTGATTTATTATTTATTTGGCACACGTGCTAATAATTACATAAAGTTGACGGAATTTTCAATTTTGGGTATAAATCCTAACAGATTTCACCACAAAAGCTTAAATCCTAATTTTTTACTATAGGGGCTATCTTCCAACTATAACCACCCTATCACCGTGGGGACTTAATCCAATTAAGCCTTTGGGCAATGATGAATTGATCATTGATTTAATGAATGGGTTGGGTTAGTGGGGATGGGAGGAGGGAGAGAGGGATGAGGTGAGTTTGAGATAATAAAGAGAAATTTATATTAATTTGACTTAATATATGCCAAGTTCTTAGTGATGGTGGAGCACCACTCAGCTAAGTTCAGTGGTAAGCTAAGGCCCACACAAGTTTCTTTTTTAATATATAGACAAAGCAAATTTCATTTTTATAATTAATCTTAACTTGTACGAAAAATCAATGAAGTTATGTTACAAACTAATATAAAATAAAAGATAGAGTAGCCAAGGTTTGAAAAGACGCTAGGCGGTAGTCTGACAGCAGACTAGGGCCTAGCACCTAGACGACTAGGCAGGGCTTAGGCGGTTTAGGTGGATTAAGTAAATTTACTATATATCATATAAATAAGTGTTTGCTTATACTGAAAAAATACATAATTTCATGAAAATATGGGGAATAATCATATAATGTGTGTTTATTTAAGTATTTAACTAGTATTTATTAAAAAAATAAAAAGTAAAATCAAAATTATGTTGCAGTCCTAACAGTTTAGGACTGTGATCTTATAAATCCTATTATATATTGGGATGTCCTTATGAGATTCTACCATATCTTATCTTTAGATATTATCCTAATAAAGTTGTAATCCTATTGGGGTAAGGAATTAATCTTCCATACTACTATAAATAAAGACACAATAGGGTGAGAAATCACACCGCATAATTCACCCAATTATCTCTATGTTTGGTGCACCCTCTCTCTCACTCTCTCTATAATTCTACAGTCAAATAGGCCTACAACACGTTATCAACACACTCTTGATGTTGTGCTAATGAGAGTTTTTCCATCTTCAATCAGGGGAGTATTACTTTTTAATCATTCTTTTTATGATTAAATTATTATTTATTAAATTGATCTACATGTTAGTGATAAAATTTAATTTTTTTTTCTGTGTTGAATGTGATACAACGTAATGGAGATGAAACTCCGGCTTTCCGAGAATGATCTTCTACAAGTTTAAAGGCTCAATCTGTTTTTTGCCAATTAGGTTCTCCTAAAATGCAATTTTGATATTTTCAACGACCATGATGCATGAAAACAATATTCATGATGCATAAACCCCGTACATTTATATTTATCTTTATATATAATATATATATATATATATGTATATATTGTATATTTCATATATTTGTTAGTATATATATATATGTTCATGCATAACGCAATTATAAATTTGCTATGTGGAATTTATGAGTAAAAAAATCGAAATAAAATAGAAGCACTTTAGGGTTTTCTCTAAAACCCTAGAATTCGAAAAGAAAAAAAACCCTAATTTTTTTTTCTGCGGCTGAGCTGAGGCCTGGTGCAGCAGCCCTCTCGACTATGCTGCGTGTGTGACGAACCAAGCCGAAGGCCTAGGTTCTAGTTTGCTGGGCTTACAACCTTCAGCCCACACCAGAAGCCAACAAACCTTGCTGGGCTTCGTCCTCGCTCTGCCCATTCGGACAGCCTTGCGCTGCTGGGCTTACCCTAATGCCCTGACCCGCTTTAACAAGACTACTGCTTGCTAAGCCCGCCTTGCGTCTCACCCTGCCAGCAAGCCTGATACTTGATGCGCTTTGCCTATCTCGGCCCTCTGTTTCTACAGCCTGCTGGCTGTTCTAGCCCCCGTCCCGAGAGATCAAGGGTATGCAACGCTTCCTGCAGGGCCGTGCACTGGCAACTTTTGCTGGGTTGCGATATTTTTTCTACCCAACGCCACCTTTTGGTGACCCCCGCTTCTTAGCCATACCCAAATATTTTTGGGGGCTTCTAGGTCAGAAGACAACCAAAGCTATTATGACCTGCATGTCATTATTTTACTTTCATTATCGAACCCGAAAGGTTCCGATCTATTGAATTAATTAAAAGTAACCATCAGTCCATTAATAAAAATTCAAAATTATTGGCCTAAAGTCCACTTTTGAAAATTAATGATTCAATATTTTTTTTTTCTTTTCTTTGAACTGTTGACATCCTTTCGTAGTCCCGAAGCGACTCACACTTGAGTTTCTGAAGCAATCCAAATTTACTGCAATTTAGTTGTATATTGTATTATGTGTTTTTACCAGAGGGGGTGTTGAGGGGGTGTGAAAGGTGCAGTCGCACAGGGCCCTAAATTTGAAGGGGCCTTCAAAATTTTTGTCACCTAACATTTATATGTAATAATATTCTATATTTAAAATTGCTTTTGTTATGACATAATGTTCTATATTCAAAAATTGATTTTGTTAGCACTTTAAAATCTCGTCTTACACTTCTTATAAGCGTAATTTTTTTTCTTTCTAAATACAAAAAATTAGAGGACAATAAGATATTTTGAGTGTTAATAATACACAATAAAAGACGGTATTTTTTCAATATTATTATATAATAATGTTACATATTCAAGTGAAACTTTAAAGTTAGAGTTTTTGAAGTTTGTTTTCTTGTTTGGTTGTTTAAGATTGAACTGCTTTTGATTATTTAGTGAACGTTATGTTTGTAGCTCTTTTTACTTATTATTAATGACATTTTAAAACTTGCAATCAGTGAGTACTAAACTTTGTTTGATTTAAGTGATTGTTTTCTAACGTCAATACATTGTTCTACATTTTTTAAGACTTATCTTAAGGAGAGGCGCTTTTATAAATTTCGCACACGGCCCCCAAAATCTCAGAGACGGCCCTGGTTCTTACAAATACCTCCTTTTATGATTCGGAAGTTCACACTAAACTCGAAACTGTGGGTTCGAATTTAGTGTCTTTGAAACCCGAAGTTTTCATAAAACAATACACCCATGGAAACCTGAATTTTTTCATGTAAACCATGTCTTAGAACCCGAATGTTCTAACTGTGATGCTTATAGAGGTTTTATTTCCCATAACACCAATCACAATCTTGTCCCCTTATTTAGTGGATTGACGAACCATCACAAGTTTGATTTTGCTAATTTGGACGTTTCTCTCATAAACTACTTTATGTGGGCACAAGACCTGTAACTCCACTTGACTATCAATAAGTTAAGAAATTATTGACACCAATAATGGTATGGAAGAGCTGAATAAGCCTTTACCATGATCTTCATATGAAGACTTATGCTCAAACCATTACAAACGGAAATACCTCCTTAACGAGGATTCCATGACATTTTTGCTCGTTCTGTGGACTGTTTAATCATGAAGAATGATCTTGCCTAAAGCAAACTATGATTGAAACATTTAAGTCCATGAATAGGTACAATTTTGAAGTTTATAAAATTCGATCGAATTTTGACTGGAGAAGAATTTTCTCGTCCTTCCATGTCTCTGACTTGCTCCTGGAGCAGCAAATAGAAAGCGAAAGTCTACCAAATTATCAGATCTGATTACTACCACAAATGTGAGAGAGATACCCCAACACGAATTAACCAGGCCGGACCATAGACATGTCCCTAATAGTGTGGTTCCTAGCACACTATATTTCCCTAGGGAAACTAGCATATATCATTCCCTCTTTTCCCTAGGGAAACTCACAAGCAAGGTGCAAGGTAACAGAATCGGCTAGCCTTGCCTAGGAAAACAAGCAAAGGGTCAAACTGCATTTCAAAGCCTAAAGAGAACACATCACTCATGCAATATATCATTGCATCATTGCACAAACAAGAATCTCAATCATTAAGCCAAGTTCATCATCAAATTTGAAGTTAAAACAAAGTGAAGAAAAGAAAATAAGGCATCAAGGCTATCTATGTTCTTCCTAGCACTAGAAAAGCAAAAGGCCCCATGGCCACCATCTCAGGAAAACAAGCCGATTGTCCAGAAGATAATCTTGATAGGAAGTTATTCATGTTGGCCGCTGTCACTGGTAGACCTCAGTCGCATCACCTATGTTTACCCCAAGAGATAAAAAAAAGGAAAACTAATGAAAATGGCTTGAAAACTTTGAGTTTTAACGATAAGGACAAAATAAAGGGTAAAATAAATAGTACCAGGATTGATTTTTTAGTGTAAAAATGTGGTTTTTCGTTAAAGTGAACAGTACCTGGAGCTTTTCGTTAAAGTTCCCTAAATAAAATCCTTAAACCTTATCTTCCATTGATTTCATTTCATTACCATATGCTTACGAAGTCAATCACATGCCTATCTTTAATGCATGAATTGCTCGTTATACACATAGAGCATGCTTCTAATACAAGGTACAATCGAGTTTATATATGCCATGCCATGCCATTAATTCACCTAAGTTCTAATTTGGAGTGTGTTTGTACCATACTTGACCAATCCCGAAACTATTGAGCACCGGTCAACGTTATACCGTCAAGGACCCAGAAGAGTTTCCCTCTAACCAGGAGGCCAATCACAGCGCGACACGTGTCGACATCAGAAGCCAATCATAGCGCGACACATGTCAACATCAGAAGCCAATCACAACACGACACGTGTCAATGTCAGAACAAAGCTAGAAATTATCTTCTATAAAAGGAGATCATTCTCCCACAATGTTTCCTAATGTCATTTGTACTAAATCATTCACTAGTACTCACAAAAGGAGAGCTTAAACCTATGTACTTGTGTAAACCCTTCACAATTAATGAGAACTCCTCTACTCCGTGGACGTAGACAATCTGGGAGAACAACGTACATCTTGTGTTTGCTTTCCTGTCTCTATCCATTTACATACTTATCCACACTAATGACCGGAGCAATCTAGCAAAGGTCACAAACTTGACATTTTCTGTTGTACCAAAGTCCTCACTGATTTTGTGCATCAACATTTGGCGCCGTCTGTGGGAACGACACTTATTCCCACTCTCTTCAGCTTTGTTAAGCTGGTTTTCACCATTCGTACACTCTCTTTTGACCAGGCATCCATTTCCAACATGGGGAGCGAAGGAAGCCACAACCCACAGAATGACACCTCTCTTGCACCTGGTGCGAAGCAACGAAAGAAGGAACAAAAGAAGTTTGCTCTTCAGGTTAAAGTCGATGAGATAGAGGCTAAGAACAACAAGATAGCGATGAAGAATGAGATCCTCCAAGAGCAGTATGAGAAGGTTTTCGAGATGCTCCACGAGGCTAGATATACTAAAACACACGAGCTTATCACCCCTGTGGAAGTCAACCATCAACTGGGTACCCCCTAACACGAAGGGTCATTTGCCCTCGACATGGGTATTCCTATTGAGGAGCGAGCTACTCATTGAAATGGCGACCAACATGAGACTTTTCTCAACCCAGCTGCTTCGACCCGAAGCATGAGGAGTGGAGGAAGGCACCTCTTTACAGAAGGAGTGGAAGGATCGAAAACCGTCTTTCGCGACTATCGAGACTTTTTAAAGCAACGTCGAGACAATCTCATCCATGTAAGCTCGAAGATCAATGACCCAAGGGTCTCTGAAAGATTCGGTCCCCTCTCATGTCCCGGGCTGGCTACCAATTTGGGGAAGGGACAACAAGTCCTAGAGAAACATGAAGGTATAGGGGACTCAGAGATGTTCCAACAGACATACCTTAAAATTCAGTACGATGAGTCCAGGGAAAAATCACATGCTCTTGATTAAACATTCCTACTTCCAAGAGGAGATAGAGATTTACGAAAGAAAGCTCCAGTGGTATATGACTCCACTCAGGACCCTCTTGTCCTACAACTCCTTAAGAAAGTAAACAAGTTGAAGGACGAACGACAAGCTGAGATACCTGATTGGAACCAACCTAGGCCTGGCCCTCTTACAAGGAGGATCCTCGACACCCCCGTCAAAGCAAAAACAAAGCAGAAGCTTGGCTTGTAACTCTATACTGGAAAAGAGGACCCCGATTAAACACCTTAACCTCTTTGAATCCACCATGGCATACCAGATGTACACCGATGAAGAGCGATGTCTTCTCTTCCCCTCCACCCTCTCTGGCGGAGCTCTAAACTGGTATTGCCGTCTTCCACCTAAGACGGTAGACTTATTTGAGGAATTGAGGAAACTGTTTATTTCTCAACACATTTTCCAGATTGATCGCTTGCACTCTGCGGATGACTTGTACACTATTCGCCAGAAGCCAGACAAGTCATTACGTATGTATGCTGGCCTCTTCAGCCATGAGAATTCCCGTTGTGCCGAGGTAGACGACAAGATTGCCCTCAAAGCCTTCACGGCAGGGCTACGTGATTGTTTCTTCAAGTACATGATCAATGCCAACACTTGGAAGACTTACTTTGAGGTGATGGCACAAGCTTACAACCATGCCTCCGCTGAGGCAAGGACATATCAAGGGAAACCTCTCACAGCCACCCTTTATCAGCAAGTAGAGAGTGGAAGTCAGATCCAACCAAATAAGAAAACCTCGACCTTCCAAACGGCAACGGTGCCTCCCCCTGCCTTACTTAATACTTCGCCAAGTCAACAGACATATAAATCTCAGGGCAAAACCAGTCTCATTTTAGTAAAATGAGTAAGGGACACTATCGCGATAACTAAGGGTATCGCAACGATAATGCTCGCCCCCAGGCAGTCAACACAGTGGGCCAAGCACGTGTCAGGACAAGCCCTACCCTGAGGTATGAGACATACACACCTTTGAACGCCACATGCGTGGCCATTTACCCCAGCATTGCATACCTGATACCGAAGCCAATGCCGAGGCAGTCGGGTTACAAGCCTACGAAGAACATGGGTACGTTTTGCTGCTATCACGAGCATAACGTCCATGACGGCGAGAAGTGTATCACCCTTCGTGATCATATTGAAGCTTTGGCGCGTGAAGGAAAAATTGATCAATTCCTCTTTCACCCTTCAAGGGATAACCGTAACCAACGCCAAGTGAATGTGATATATTCCATAAGTGGCGGCACACCCTAATCTGAATCTTCCAATAGGGCCATGAAAAACAACGAACGAGATTTAAGGCCTGGCCACCAAGTGTTTCACGTGGAAGACATCAGGGGAGGCAAATGTCAAAAGCCTAACTGGGATCCAATATGTTTCTACCCCGAGGAAGAAAGAGGTATCATCTACCCTCACAACGACCCACTGATCGTGAAGGCTCACATAGCAAACTTTGAAGTACGACGAATCTTGGTAAACACGGGGGCTTCGATCAATATCATGTTTTCTGAAGCTTTCAGGGCACTTAATGTAGCTGAACACTTGCTCGATCGCTCGATTTCTCCTCTGATAAGCTTCTCTGGTGATATCGTGCAACCTATAGGGAGCATACATTTACCTTTCACCATTGGTACATGCCCTTACACAGCTACCATTACGACTAACTTCCTGGTAGTTGATTGCCCAACAACATACAATGTCATCTTTGGATGCATAGGCATCAATGATCTCGAGGCCATGGTATCCACACATATGTTGTTGATGAAATTTCCAACCCCCTATGGCAATGGTTACATCAGAAAAGATCAGCTTAGTGCACGGTCATGTTAGAACACTTCGGTCAAGCAACAACACTTGTCTGTGCCCAAGGAAACATTTTCTATACATGACCAAGTCATAAAGACCAGCCCGGATGAAGCCAACTTGGATCTTCACGGTGGCAACAGTCAACCTGACGATCCTCGAGATGACTCTTTCACCCAGCAAGCACAACCCGCTGAAGAGCTGGAGAAGGTTTCTATATCAAAAGATTATCCAGATCGCATGGTGAAGATTGGCACCACTTTGTCACCACCCATTCGGTTGGCATTGATCTCTTTTTTACAACAGAACACTGAGATCTTCGCTTGGTCATACGAGGACATGTCAGGCATCTCTCCCGATATCATATGTCATCGCTTGAGTATTGACCCCAAGACCAAGCCAATGAGACAAAAGCGAAGATCTTATGACGCTGAACGATACGAAGCAATGAAGGTAGAAGTTGAAAAACTCAATTACCCAACATGGGTGGCAAATGTGGTCCTTGTTAAGAAAAATCGGGCCAAAGAAAGTCTCCTGCTCCAAAAGGTCTTGTGGAGAATGTGTGTCGACTACACCGACCTAAACAAATGATGCCCACAGGATAGCTTTCCACTTTTTCTCATTAACAAACTTATAGATTCTACGGCAGGGTGTGAACTCCTGAGCTTCATAGATGCTTACTCTGGATACAACCAAATCCTCATGAACCCTCATGACCAAGAACACACAGCCTTCACTACTGACAGGGGACTATATTGCTATAAAGTCATGCTCTTCGGCCTAAAGAATGCAGGGGCGACTTATTAAAGACTAGTCAATTCGATGTTCATAGAACAGATTGGGAAGAGCATGGAAGTTTACGTTGATGATATTCTAGTCAAGAGAAAACATGCTGACCAACATATCACCAACCTATCTGAAACTTTCACCATTCTGAAGAGGTATCGAATGAGTATGCTCTTCGTTTCAAATTCAAGGCGTCGAACAATGGGGCCAAATATGAAGCCCTCCTAGCAGGCTTACGTTTAGCTAAACACCTTGGGGTTAAACGAATTGATATCTTTAGTGACTCCTAATTGTTGGTTAACCAGGTCACCAACAACTTTGACGCTAAAGATAGCTCCATGGCAGCATATCTGGCACAAACACAATTGTTGCTCAAGCACTTCCACTACCAGATCACCCAAATTCCTCGAGTGGCAAACAGTCATGTAGATGCTTTGGCTTGCCTCGCCTCAAAGGTGGAAGACAAGATTGGGAGAAAAATTCAGGTCGAATTGTTGGCAGCACCAAGCACCATGGCTGCGGAAGTGTGCAACTTACAACAGGGGGATAGTTGGATTACCCCGATTTATAGATTCCTTGCTTATGGCACCCTTCCAAATGATAAAGTCCAAGCTAAGCAGATTCAATACAAGGCTACCCGTTACTTGATCATCAATGACTAACTCTACAAGCGGGGTTTTAACCTACCATACCTAAGATGCCTTACGCCCGCGGAGGAGGAAATTGTCTTTCGGGAAATACATGAAGGAGTCTGCGGAGATCATGCTGGATCTCGATCCCTAGCACACAAGGCTTTTTGCCAAGGATATTACTGGCCAACACTCTACCAAGATGCCATCAAAATATCCCGTTCATGTGATAAGTGTCAACGCTACGCAACTATTCCCCACTCCCATCCCGAGCATCTCACTCCTATGATCAGCCCTTAGCCCTTGGCCCAATGGGGACTTGATTTGATCGGCCCAATGCCTGCAGAGAAGGGCAAGGTCCGCTATGCAATCATTGCAATTGACCACTTCACAAAGTGGGCTGAAGTAGAACCCCAAGTTCTTTGGTTATACCGTACTTTGTATCGGACGTTAACATAAGAAACCCCGTTCTCACTTGCCTTTGGTACAGAGACAGTTGTCCCAGTTAAGCTTGAGCAAGCAACGTTCCGAGTCCAGAACTACGTGCAAAGTGAAAATGACAAACAACTTACCCTCAACTTAGATCTAGTCGAGGAACACAAAAACCAGGCTCACTTGAGGAATGTCGCCTACAAGCAGCGCATCTCCAACTACTATGACTCAAGGGTCAAACCTCGTTCTTTCAAAGTGGGGGACTGGGTATTGAATAAAATATTACTCTATGACAGAATCCCGAGTGAAGGAACATTTAGTCCAAACTGGGATTGACCGTTTGAAGTTGTTGGCATCAGTCGCCCTGGCTCCTGCAAGCTTAGAAGCTCCGATGGCAAGACCATTGGCCATCCATAGAACGATGATACTTGAAGTACTATTACAAGTAAACTCACATTGTACAAGTGTTAAGCTTCAGCCGTTCGACATTCTATGTAACGAAGACTATTTGGCATGCATTCAATAAAAAGGTGATTTAGACTACTCAGTCCTAATCCTCTTACATTCCTAGCAATGAAACACTCGGGTTCAAAGCTTCAAAATGAATGTTTCCAACATGAAACAAAGTCTAAGTATATGTCAACAAGACTATACAAATAAACGAACAGCTTCACAGTATATTCGTTCAATCATGTATTCTAACACATTCATACATAAGTCAACTGTGCTTCGAAAGGGTTCAACATACTTTGTGTCATTCGACACTTGCTACAATATGCCTCGACGCCTTGCCCTTATTCTCACTAACCAGGTGATGAAATGTAAAGAAGGAACTCATCTTCATGCCACCAACCAGGTGATGAAATGTACAACCCGTACTCTAATATCATTTGGCAACTTGGCACTCATGCCACCAACCAGGTGATGAAATGTACAACCCGTACTCTAATATCATTTGGCAACTTGCCATTCATGCCACCAACCAAGTGAAGAAGGAACTCATCTTCGTGCCACCAACCAGGTGATGAAATATGATGAAAGGTGATGAAGGAACTCACCTTTGTACCACCAACCAAGTGATGAAAGCAACTCACCATTCATTCCACCTACCAGAAGACGAGTGGTACAACTTGTACATGTGAACTCCTAACATTCACAAATAATCAAAAACCCTCAAGCTTGACAACTCAACTAGGGGAGCACTTATGCCCAACAAGAGTTATAGTCACCAACAAAGTCTTATTGCAAGCCAACAACAACTTCAGTGTATGGCATACGAAGATCAAGCTATTCAGCCCTCTTGCATCTGCTTCAGACATTTCTCCTTTGTAACAATGCAAACACTACAACTCGTAGAAAGCTTCACACACTCTTAATTAAGACAGTATGAAGCAAAACCAATTTATGGTGCCAATAAGAGCTTCATCAAAGGAGTTCAACCACAATTCTCAAAAGCTTCACACACTTTTGATCAAGACAGTGTGAAGCAAAACCAATTTATGGTGCCAACAAGAGCTTCATCAATGGAGGGCAACCATAATTCTCAAAAGCTTCACACACTCATGATCAAGACAGTGTTAAGCAAAACCAATTTAGGGTGCCAACAAGAGTTTCATCAAAGGAGTTCAACCATAATTCTCAAAAGCTTCACACACTCTTGATCAAGACAGTGTGAAACAAAACCAATTTATGGTGCCAACAAGAGCTTCATCAATGGAGGGGAACCACAATTCTCAAAAGCTTCACACTCTTGATCAAGACAGTGTGAAGCAAAACCAATTTATGGTGCCAACAAGAGTTTCATCAATGGAGGGTGACCACAATTCTCAAAAGCTTCACACACTCTTGATTAAGACAGTGTGAAACAAAACCAATTTATGGTGCCAACAAGAGCTTCATCAAAGGAGTTCAACCACAATTCTCAAAAGCTTCACACACTCTTGATCAAGACAGTGTGAAGCAAAACCAATTTATAGTGCCAACAAAAGCTTCATCAATGACGGGCAACTACAACTTGCAGAAAGCTTCACACACTCTTGATCAAGACTGTTCGAAGCAAATTCAATTTATATGGTTCATCCAAACCTTCGACTACTACAAGGTGTGGCTTGCATCACAATCTCTTGCTCAACAGTGTGGAAGCAAAATTTGTATATGTTATCTCTCCCACATTTTCAAATTTCTAGTTTCCCAAAAAAAAAAAAAAAGGGAAATTCAACAAAGCTTCATCAATGGAGGACAACTACAAATTCTCAAAAGCTTCACACTATCTTGATCAAGATAGTGTGAAGCAAAATCAATTCATGGTACCCAACAAAGCTTCACCACAAAAGCTTCACCAACAAAAGCTTCATCAATGAAGGATAACTACGAATTCTCAAAAGCTTCACACTATCTTAATCAAGATAGTGTGAAGCAAAATCAATTCATGGTACCCAACAAAAGCTTCAACTCCAAAGCTTCACCTACAAAAGCTTCAACACAAAAGCTTCACCTATGATGCGAAATATATAAGCACACAAATTAAACCCTCTTTTTATCAATTGTAGTAAAGAATGTAAGTATGGATTGTTCTAGGCCGGGGATTAGGAGGGATTGCTAAAACACTTAAAACTGACTCAAAAACGTAAAACAAAGTTTAAAACACTAAGCTAGACTCAAAGAATACAAAACTAAACTACAAAACACTAAAACAACTCAAAAGACTCAAAACAAGCTAAAAACGCTCAAATCTGGCTAAAAACACAAACTGGGCAGATTTGGACTCTAAACACAATTTTGGACGAATTTTGGTTTTCCTTTGACTCAAGACACTTAAAAACACAATCTAAAACATATTCTAACTAATTAGACACTCTAAAGTAAAGGGGGGTTTGGTTTTGACGAATTTGAAAACAAAACAAGTAAATTAAAGAACTAATGAAATTTGCACAAATTTAGGTAAAACTATGGATGATAGGCTAGCTAGGAGGTTCTTCTCCACACATGACACACTTACAAACAAAACGATTTTCAGTTGCTTTTCAATAAACCATGAATTCCCAACGCCCCAGATTAACCGTGAATTGCACTAATTAACCCTTAGATTTTCCTAATTTTATTGAATTGGATGATTGCCTACAACAACCCAAAGCATTCCTCACAAGTTCCCTACATGAATTGCATAATAGAGATACAAGCAAGAATCATTAAGTTCTATGAAAATCATAAGCATTGACGAAACACTTGTAACTATGAATTGTATGAAACTTATGCCAAGAATTTACTTAACGCGATTGTGATTAACAACCTTCACTATTTGTGAATATAAGTTCATAACGATTAGGTGAAACTCCCTTATATCCTAGCATCAGATTTATGCATGAAAATTAAGCGTGCACTTTCAACCAACACACACAAATCAGTTTTAATTCAAACGGATAAGTAAATTGAATTCACAACTTATGAATCACAACTGAAAGTAATCAAATCATATTGCAAGCATGAACATGGTTTCGAATTCCCCCTAGCTAAAAGGGGTTTAGTTCCTCATACTCACAAAGCAAAGATAAACAAATTTAGACATTGAAAACAAAAGAAAGAAAACACCTAGACACTCCAGCGATCCACACTGAACAGCAAGTACGTCTACAAACTTCCTTCCTTCCTCTTTGTTGCGTCACAAGGTTCAGGTTGTGGGGATTGTGAATGGTGTAGAAGGATGGGGTTAAGGCTAGGATAGTGTTTAGGATGGATGAGAGGTGCGGCAAGAGGTGTTTTAGGTCAGAAACTATGGAGAATGGTGAAGGATGGTTGCGGCAAAGATGGGAGAATGATTTCTGGGTTGAATTGTGAATATGGGAGGTGATGGTGCGGCAAGGAATGAAATATGAGTATATATAGGCACATAAAACCCTAAGGAAATCAGGTTAGGACTTGGACTTAGCAAAAAATAAGGATTAGGGCCCAAACAATCAAAATCCAAAAGGGAAAAGGTATAGGAGGTGCGGCAAATATGGATATGGCTTCTAGAAAGCCTTGCAAGGCAAGGAAAAGGGTTTCTAGAAGGGGATATGTGCGGCAAAGGGTCCTAGGTGTTCTAGAACCTTTGTTTTGTGTCTTTCAATGCTTAGGAACCTTCAAAGTTGCTAGAACTTAAGGCCATTTAGGTTTAGGAAAGATTAACCCAAAATAGGAAACTTTAGGCTTAACTTTCCTACTACAAGTAGGAAACCTTGTTTGAGTAGGAATCCTCATTCTTCTAGGAATCCATATTCAATTAGGACTCTTTCTTTGACTAGGAATCCTTCTTCAATTAGGAGTCCTTCGTTGATTAGGAATCCT
Source organism: Malus domestica (assembly GCF_042453785.1). NCBI lineage: Eukaryota > Viridiplantae > Streptophyta > Magnoliopsida > Rosales > Rosaceae > Malus > Malus domestica. Next base: position 6,453,327 of record NC_091667.1, on the reverse strand, counting down.
TCTTCAATTAGGACTCCTCACATCTTCAACTCTTCAATTTCGTCCATTCTTTTTGCTCCAAACACGTGCCATTCATTCCAAGCTCAATTTTGCTCCAAAAGGCTCCAAAAATACACTTCTTTACATACTTTGCCCTTAAAACCTGAAAACACATGAAAGTGGCTTAAAAGACTAACTTAACTAAGAAAACACAACGTAAATGCACAAGAACAAGCTCACTAAGTCGCATAAATATGCTCCTATCAACCTACAAAGCTTCAACTCCAAAGCTTCACCCACAATAGCTTCACCTACAAAAGCTTCACCCACAAAAGCTTAACCCACCACAAAAGCTTTACCTACAAAAACTTTACCCACAAAAGCTTCACCTATAAAAGCTTCACCAACAAAAGCTTCACCCACCACAAAAGCTTCACCTACAAAAGCTTCACCAACAAAACTTTCACCCAAAACAGCTTCACCCACCACAAAAGCTTCACCCACAAAAGCTTCACCAACAAAAGCTTCACCCACCACAAAAGCTTCACCCACAAAAGCTTCACCTACAAAAGCTTCACACTATCTTGATCAAGATAGTGTGAAGTAAAATCAATTCATGGTACCCAACAAAGCTTCAACCTCAAAGCTTCACCTACAAAGCTTTAACACCAAAGCTTCACCCACAAAGCTTAAATATATATATATTTTTCGGAAATTCAAAAATTCAAAAATTCGAAAAAAAAATCAAAAAAAAAATTAGAAAAAAAAAATAAATTGCCTAGGCCTCCTCTTATTTAGGTCTAACAACTTTCATAACAAATATATATGAAGGAGGAGTTTTAGGCTACCACTTAGAAAGGAAATGCCTCATTCGTCAACCCCCTCGACCAGAGGCTTGGGGGACTCCTACCATATGCTACTACACCTTGATACTCGGAAGTCTCACGACCACTCAGTGACTTGGATTTTTCAAGTCTCCAACTGAGAAGTTTTCCTCACTCGAGAAATTAAGGGAGCACTACCTCAACATACATGCTTCACTCACAAAGCTTCAACATACAAGCTTCAACAAAAGAAAAAATTCAAAGAACTTAGTGAAGAAGGCTTTGGTGTATTTAACACAATACGTTGAAATGAAGCAAAGCTTCTTTATTGATATCTCCGATAAGTTACAAATATGTACATATACATGAATCAAAATAAACAAACAAGAGGGAGCCTTCACAAATGTTGCTCAGGAGAAGTCTCAGCAATCGGCAGAGCCCCAGAAAGAGGAGGCACCGGAGGGTGATTATTCGGAGCCTCAGTACTGGGCAGAACCCTAGAAGGATGAGGCACCGAAGGTTGATCATTTGGAGTTTCATTATGCGGTACAACCCCATAAGACGAAGGCAATAAATGCCTTTGGAACAAACCCACAAACCTCTGATGATCAAGTAAAATCTGACCATCAGATTCCTACAGTTGGTCGAGCTTCATCTTCATGTTTGTAGCAAAGTCATGTGCGAGCATGTGCAACTGTTTATTCTCATGCTTGAGCCATCTGATCTCCTGTTTGAGACTTATCACTTCAGCCGCCAATGATTCAACTTGGCGGGTTCGAGCAAATAGGCGTTGGGCCATATTAGACACAGAACCTGCACACTGAACACTGAGAGCCTGAGAATCCTTAACAGCCAACTCATCAGACTGTTTGGAAAGTAGTCTGTTATCTTTGGGAGTGAGAAGGTTCCTGGCCACCACCGCAGCGGTTATATCATTCTTCGTCACAGAGTCCCCAACGGTAAGAGGACCAGTAAGGGATAAGAATGATAGGCGCCATGTGTTGTCTTAAGAAGGCATGGTTGCCTCTTCACCAAAGTTCAAGTCAAAACGACGGTCGGATGGGCCAAACATTCTCAGAAATGATGAAGGAGAAATGAGGTGCAATAAATCTCGGAAGTACAAAAATAAGGGGAAAATTCCTGCAAGCAATAACTCTCTGAACGTACTTCTTGCATACAATTGATGCCCCTATAAAAGAAAAGGCAACATGGGCGTTGGTTCAAAAATCGAAGATGCACCACTCTCTAGATTTTGAGAAGCAGATTTTCCTAAGTAAAATATGTCGACAATCCTCACACACAACATCAGCTCCTCGGGTACCACATATAACTTTGTCAAAGATCTCTGACAAAGTTTAGACACATAAATTTTGAAGGTCCAGCTACCCTACCATTACCCACAAGGGTAAAGGAACAACACCATTGCTTGATAACTGGAAAGTCCTTGTGTGTGTCAACTTCCGTGCTCTGTGGCAAGGCAGATTGGCAAAAATACCCAACCTTTACTCACATCGAGAAAACACTCCCAACAGGATTACTTGCTCAAAAATCCAAGAGGCACCACTTCCCGAATCTCGAAAGCCAAACTCCCACAAGGATTGTTTTCTCAAAAATCGAAGAGGCACCGCTATCCGACTCTCGAGAGCCAGACTCACAACAGGATTGCTTTCTCAAAAATCGAAGAGGCACCGCTCTCCGAATCTCGAAAGCTAGACTCCCAACAGGATTGCTTTCTCAAAAATCGAAGAGGCACCGTTCTCCAAATCTCGAGAGCCAGGTCCCCGACAGGATTGCTTGTTCGAAAACAGAAGAGGCACCGCTCTCTGAACTTCGAGAACCATATTTCCTTAGATAAAGCTTATCTGGAATCTTCACACGCAACATCAGCTTTCCAGATACCACATACCACTTTTTCAAAGTGCTCTGACAAAGTTAAAACATGTGAATCTTACAGCTCCCACATTGCTATAACCGAGAAGGGTAAATGAACAACGTTACTACTCAATGTTGGGACAATTCCTATATATGTCGACCTTTATCCTCCACAGCCAGGCAAAGCTACAAATAAAAAAAATGCTCAACTTTTCTTCACATCCAAGAGGGCACTCTCAGCAGAGTCTCTCGAAATACTCAGCTTATTTTCCCCCGATAATACCTCTGCAAACAAGCCACACCAGAACCAGAGTATCTCATATCATCAGGGTTAAAAGTAAAAGTATCCCATATCATGTTTTTTCCCTGTCTTTTCCTTTGGCCTTGTTCTTACCTGCAAGACACGGAGAAAGAGAGCAATCAGTCAACACTTAGAATCAAGCTTCCAGTCAGGAATTGACTACCTGTAACTCCTTGCCTGATTACTTACCTAGCATTGCTCTCGAGTACTTATCTTCAACATCTTATGTTTCCAGAAAAGATACCACATCTGCCTGAGGAACAAAGAGGGCAAGTAAGAAGGATACAAGGAAGCATGTGGAGACAAGCGCAACAGAACACATGCCGATTCATCTATTACTTTGTCAACAGCAAAATTATCTTATATCATCAAGGTCGAACACACTTTTGATTTGATGGACTTATTTTGACCCTCAAATTCTTGAGTCGACCTTATACTCTGGAGGAAACCAGAAAACCTTCCAGCTCAGTTCAAGAATAAGCTTGTGGAAAGTTACTTCTTCAAAAGCAAAAGTATCTTATATCAGCTCTTCTCCTTTTTCTTCTCTTTATCATTCCTGCTGCTTGCAAGATAGGGAGAATGAGAACAATCATCCGGAACTCAAAATCAAACTTCTGACCTGGGACTGATTGCTGGGAGCTCTGATTACTTACCTTGTATGTCACCTCTTTCGGCGGATCTCCTAGCTCAGCGACTTGGGGGACTCCTACTACATAGTTTGTATCGCGTTTGACCAAGCCTGAAACTACAAGTAAGCTTCAAGTCAAATTGATACATTACCTTTCGCATCTCCACCGGGTAAAGATACCACCCTTGGATGAGGAAAAGTACTTCCAAAAAAGATGCCACATCTACCTATGAGACAGATAAAGCAAGTAAAGACGATACCATACTTCGGTACTTAAAAGTTTCGTGATTACTCAGCGGCTTAGATCTTGCAAGTCACCAACCGATGAGCTTCCCTCACTCAGGAACTTAGGGGAGCACTCTTTGTACCATACTTGACCAATTCCGAAACTACTGAGCACCGGTCAACGTTATACCGTCAAAGACCTAGAAGAGTTTCCCTCTAACTAGGAGGTCAATCATAGTACGACACGTGTCGACATCAGAAGCCAATCATAGCGCGACACGTGTCAACATCAAAAGCCAATCACAACACGACACATGTCAATGTCAGAACAAAGCTAGAAACTCTCTTTTATAAAAGGAGATCATTCTCCCACAATGTTTCCTAATGTCATTTGTACTAAATCATTCACTAGTACTCACAAAAGGAGAGCTTGAACCTATGTACTTGTGTAAACCCTTCACAATTAATGAGAACTCCTCTACTCCGTGGACGTAGCCAATCTGGGTGAACCACGTACATCTTGTGTTTGCTTCCCTGTCTCTATCCATTTACATACTTATCCACACTAGTGACCGGAGCAATCTAGCGAAGATCACAAACTTGACACTTTCTGTTGTACCAAAGTCCTCACTGATTTTGTGCATCAACAGAGTGTATTAGTTTGTTTTGTCAAGAAAGTGCAGAAGCCTGCGTAAATTCATTCTCCACGCATACTTATCATGTCTAATTATCGTTGAATAATTAAGACTTGCATTGTTCGCTCTATAAATGATCACACATTTTTATTTCATGGTTTCAATGCTTACCATGCCCACTTGGTACGTGATGTAGTGAACTCATATGTCGATTGTTTACTATAACTGTCATTTCCCTGCCTATATTTAGTTGTTTCCCTATCCAACTGATTCCACTCATTTTACATGCTAAGCAGCCTCATGCCTTCATATCTAAAGCAACCATTTCCACCAATTACTTTATGTGACTACCTTTTCTACCTGCCATTTTCACCAGAAATCATATTCAAAATTCAAAATTATGCTTTCCTAAGATAGTCCAAGCAAATATTTACAATAACAATGTAAACTTTTTGCATGAGCAAACTTGATCGTTATGACCCAAACTTGCTTTACTATAGCCAAAGCTTGACATGCCAAGGATTTTATGACAACCAAGCATAGAAGGGAGGAAATTGTTATAGCGTGAAAGCTCTACTGACTTTTGCTAGAGTGCCATGCCTACAAAGATGGTATCAAGGGAACTTACATGCATCCATCCTATAATTCTCATTTCCTGCCATGTCCATAAGCACTTAAACAACCATTGAAGGGAACATGAAGCATGCCTTACGGATGGCCTTGTCAAAAGCAAGCTAATAAACACATGAAGAATTAATCATGTCAAGCTAACTACAATCATGCCGAGCTAGTCATTATACCTATACAAACTCCACTGCAGGAAGCACAAGCCTAATTTCCCTAAGGAAACCAACAAGAGGAAGTTGGGAAAGAACGGGGATCTGCCTTAAGAAAAGAAGAACATAAACTGCTACATATCAATCAACAGGGATACCCAAAGTTTCACTAGGATAATAAGCTAAGCACGGGAAACTATGAAAGAGATCATCATGCTATCGTCAGTTTGCACGCAACAAAAGAGTCCTACCGAGCAGAACATGCTTTGGAGTTTTGGGCCAGGGTTTGACTATTTGGCCTAATTCAATTCTTTCATAGCCTAAATATTCTAAGGGGCTAATGTTGGGGCCCAAAAATGTCACCTACAAGCCCAAGCATGTCTCAAAACCCAATCATTGTGGAAGCGTCACAAGCCAAGCTTAGATCCATGCATAAATACAAAATGAAGAGTAAGCAAATTTACGATCATGCCACGTTAATAAAATAATAGTTTATTGGACTTCATATTTATCATGCTAAGCCGTATTGTATATTAATTCATTAATATTAGAATACGAGTCATGCCCTACTTAAATAAGCCCAAGCCACTTAACAGGGCTTATCGAGTGGTTTGTGGTGTGGATGGTTACAGAAGTTCATTGGGCCTACTTTGAATCAAAATTATGGAAGACTTTTTGGCTACTTGGGAGCACCAAATGCCCAAGCCCATGATTTTGGCTTCACGTGGGAAGGCTTGAGAGAGAACAGCTTTAGCCATACCTTTTCCCTTGCAAACCAACTAGAGTACTTAAGAAATAACCAAAACCCAAAGCCATGCTAACCAAATCACATGCTTATCTAGAGTTGCAAACCCTTTTTATTGTGCAGAAAGGAATCCTTTATTTCCAAGCTCACATAGGAAAAGGAAGAGAGAAAGTAGGGAAGATCGTTACTAAAGATGGACTCATGTTGTGGGACTTGGTCTATGAAATGTGTTATGAGACTTGGTCTAGAAAAGGAGAAACTTTGGACAAGTGTGCTCAAATAGGCTTCACGGGGCTGCTAGTCCCTGCAATGTTATACCAAAAAGAAAACTTGTAGCTGCAGCCATGGAAAGATGAAGGAATACTTAGTTGATTTAGAAGAGGTGAAGAAACTAAGAGTTCTCCAGCTGGAGCCTAGAAGGATCCATATTTCTATAAATACAATACATCACGTTGTAAAGGGGAGAAAGACAGAACCACGTGATGGAAGAAGAACAACAAGGGAAATAATGCACCATGCAGAGCAAGCTTCCTCAAAGTGTAGGAAACACTAATTCTTTGTAGAGAATTCTTCATTTCATCCTCAGCCTTCCAATAATCTTCTTTAACTCCTGTAAGACCACCAAACCATTAGAACCCTAGATTAGCTACTTCGATACCATACAGCCAAGAACAACCTCTCTCTCATGCCAAACTATTGAGCTATTAGCTTCCACACCATGCATCATTTGTGCAAGTCATAACTTATTGTGATTACTCAGCTGTTTCCTATGTTTGTTAGTTTAACAAATACTCCTCAAATCCCCCAGAATCAGGGCAGAAAACACCCATCATCACCTAGGGAAACACTCGTCAACGTCGAGGAAAACAGTTCATCAACGCCAAGGGAAAACAATCGTCAGCGCCTATGGAAACACTCGTCAGCGCCCAGGGAAACACTTAGCACCTAGGGAAGCATCTTATCAGCACTAGAAACACTTAACATAACACCAAACCAAGCATCGAGGAGCTGTTGGAAGAAGAACAAAGCATTCCATAAGACTTGCTTTTCCTCCGTGATACTTTGGGCATAGTTCTCGTTAACTAAAAAACGGGAGACATGAAGGTTTTGACTCGTTTCTTTACAACACAAGACCATCAAAGTCTCTATGGTCCTCATATACTACACACGATAAAATATTTAAATTTCATAGCAATTCAAGGGTCAGATCGACATCAACAACGAAATTTGAATGGCGGTACGATTTCCCTTACATCAAAATAATCGAACCATCGTATAATATTCAACAAACGGACTTAGAACCAAACCCAAGACATTGAGGACGTCTGGCTGTCCAAAAATCCAATACACCAAAGTCCCCCACGTGTTGTCACGCTTAGTGGTTTCGGTGAACGAAAACCTGAGTTTCCGACTATCTCTGATCATCCCCAAATTGCACAGGCTGGTACAATAAGTCACAAGGATGAATTTCATACCTGGGACGAGGTCCAATTCGGCTGGGAAACACCTGAATTCCAACATAGTTCATCAGAAACCCTAGAAATGTGTGATCTTCGATTTGACGTCCCCTGACCTCCAATGCTTCGATCCTTGCTTAAGTCTTGCTTCTGACGTCGAGATGAGTTAGATGATGGTGGTGGATGACGACGAAAGTCATGGCAATAGTGAGATCATAGCCATGCGCTCGTGGAAGCCCAATGACTCTGTTTATCGTGAACCAGGGCCAAATCGACTTGAGTTGATATGGAGTTGCAAGATGGTAAGCCGCTAAGCCGTTTGTTGGTAATGGGCCATCTTGGTTCACCGAAATAGGGTTGGAAATTTGGTGCAAGAACCGGGTTAGAGACTGGGTTGCACGTGGATAATGTGGGATCCACCAACTGGGCTACTCTTCCCCTTCTCATTGGTTCTTTCCCCTAATAAATAGGACCATCCCCTCTCTGATTGGTCATTTCCAATCCCATTTATAGAAATTCCTAAATTACTATTTATATTTGACTTCAACGTAACTTTTCGTTATATCTCCGATTCGCAAACGCCTTTTGGCTATGCACTCGTGGAATCGAGCTCTATTCAAAAATATTAATTGTGACCTCGAAACGTATACAGATTTTAAAAGATTAATTACGAAAATTCATATCTTGTAACTATACGATTCAAAATCTAAATTTAACGGAAATTAAAATTAAAATAACATAAATACGAAATACAAAATTAAAAAAATTAGATACGTAATTAAATAACGAAATTCCGGGACCAAATTTCACAGATGCGCTGCCAAGGTGGTTAAAAGCATTAAAACTCTTGGTGAAAGAAAAAGATGCATTTGTATGGGATTCCATCCCAAAAAGGTGAAACTCATCCATCCCAAAAAATGCATTTGTGGATTCCATCCCAAAAAGATGCATTTGTATGGGATTTCAAAATAGTTCATTGAATTTAAAAGAAAAAGAAAAAGCATTGGAGTGGGATTCTAATCCCATGGAAAAGGCTTTTCTGAAATTCAAAAGGAAACAGAAAGCAGAAGCAACAAGAAATCGTTGGTCCCTCCTCCGTGTGAAAATTCTCGTGAGGCAACAGTTATGGAAGGAATCTAAGGATGCTGCACAGCAGCTATGCTTAACTATATGTCAAAAGCAGCAACTATGTTTGAAAGATGGTGCAGCTATGTTTAAAGAAAACGATGTCTTCATTTTGTAGTAATTACTATTGAGAATGAGTCTCACATTGATGGGAGGAGGTTACTCCCTATATTGGCAATTGGTTTTATAGTGGAACTTCAACTTTCTTCATGGTATCAAAGCAGGTTATTCCACATGTGAAGTCAAACGGCCACACGCGCTTCACGTCACCCGGTTCTGTTGTCTACGCATTAGGCTTGAAATTTGTCATACGTGAGGAGGCATGTTGAGAATGATTTTCCACATTATTGGGAGGAGAGACCTTGCATAAGCTTATAAGAGGTTGGGCTACTCCCCTTATTACCAATTGATTTTATAGCGGAACTTCAACTTTCTTCAATTACATGTTAGCTAATGGATGAAGATGACTAACTAAAGTGCTTCCATATATAGAAGTGAACGCAAGCATTCTGAAGTTGAACACAGAGGAGCAAAGAAGCAGCCAAACGGCTCCTCCTCCCCAAGTCAAGTCAATTGTCAACCCCTATTACGGAGTTATCGTATGGTTAATTCACACGGACAAGAGTCCCATTCGAAGAAGAGACGAGCCGCTAGAAAAAGGGGAAGAGGGTCAAAACTCAAAGTTTAATGGGTGGTTTATAAAAAATATCCATCAATTTTATTTAGGGAATTTTGCGCAATTACCATTTGAACTTAAAAGCATGTGCGCCAATACCACTTAAACTTTCAAGTGAATTATTTATTTACATCTTGTGTACAAACTTTTTTTCTCAACGTAGTAGATAGTGGAAAAACAATGGACCCTACTAATCGTGATACACATTTCATGTTAGAAAAGTTTTACACACTAAGGTGCGGAACCCCTACCACCAGTCTATAAAAAACCTCTCTCACAACCTCACTCCCATGCTAAATTGCTAATATCAAAGAGTGCAGAACAAAACACAATGGGATCCCGCCGGTGCTTGTTTGTGTCCAATATGTGTTATATACTTTCAAAAGCTGTGTTGTTTCATCTCATGGTTGTTAGCTCATCAGTTTCCTCATTGCAGCAATCTTGTCGTGACGAGGAGAGGTCTGCCTTGCTGCAATTCAAGGAAAGCTTCATCATTAACAGATCTGCCTTGTATTCTGATGACGCTTATCCAAAGATTTTGCAATGGAAACCAGCTGAGGGACAAAATGGCAACTGCTGTGCATGGGATGGCATTGTGTGTGACGAGAGGACGGGTCATGTGATTGGCCTTGATCTTAGTAGCAGCTGTCTCCTGGGCTCTATCAACTCCAACAGCAGCCTTTTCCGGCTTGATCAGCTTCAAGTGCTGAACCTTGCTGGTAACAACTTCAGCTCCTCTCGAATTCCTACTAGCATTAGGAATTTGCCAAGGCTCATCTATCTTAATCTCTCTGATTCTTTATTTTCTGGCCAAATCCCATACCAAATTTCACAGTTGACCAAATTGTCGTCCCTTGATCTGTCTTTGAATCATTTAACTGGTCCAATTCCTTCTCTAGGAAATCTCACCCACCTCACAAAACTATTTCTATCTTCGAATCAGTTAACTAGTCCAATTCCTTCTCTGGGAAATCTCATCCACCTCACAGTACTTTCTCTGTCTTCAAATCAGTTAACCGGTCCAATTCCTTCTCTAGAAAATCTCACTCACCTCACAAAACTTTCTCTGTCTTCAAATCAGTTAACCGGTCCAATTCCTTCTCTAAGAAATCTCACCCACCTCACGAAACTTTCTCTATCTTCGAATCAGTTAACCGGTCAAATTCCTTCTCTACGAAATCTCATCCACCTCACAGAACTTTCTATGTCTTCGAATCAGTTAACAGGTCCAATTCCTTTTCTAGGAAATCTTACCCACCTCACAAAACTATTTCTATCTTCAAATCAGTTAACTGGTCCAATTCCTTCTCTAGGAAATCTCATCCACCTCACAATACTTTCTCTGTCTTCAAATCAGTTAACTGGTCCAATTCCTTCTCTAGAAAATCTCACCCACCTCACGAAACTTTCTCTGTTTTCCAATCAGTTAACCGGTCCAATTCCTTCTCTAGGAAATCTCACCCACCTCACGAAACTTTCTCTGTCTTCGAATCAGTTAACCGGTCCAATTTCTTCTCTAGGAAATCTCACCCACCTCACAAAACTTTCTCTATTTTCAAATAAGTTAACTGGTCCAATTCATTATTTAGGAAATCTCACCCACCTCACAAAACTTTCGCTGTCTTCGAATCAGTTAACTGGTCAAATTCCTTCTCTACGAAATCTAACCCACCTCACAAAACTTTCGCTGTCTTCGAATCAGTTAACCGGTCAAATTCCTTCTCTAGGAAATCTCACCCACCTCTCCAAACTTTCTCTGTCTTCGAATCAGTTAACCGGTCCAATTCCTAATTCCTTATTCGATCTCATCAGTCTCGAGGCGTTAGATCTAACTGATAATAATCTGACTGGTACAGTGGAGTTCCACATGTTTCATAAGTTACAAGGGCTCACCGAATTAAAACTATCTCGTAACAGTTTGAAAATTTTGACAGAAACAGAAAGTATGAATGCAAGCCTACTTCCAAAGTTAAACTTTCTAGGATTGGGTTCGTGCAACATAAGAGAGTTCCCAAGTTTCCTGCAGTATCAAGAAGGATTGGTGTACTTGGACCTTTCCAACAACCATTTGCATGGTGAAGTGCCAAAATGGATGTTGAACACAAGCACAAAGACTTTGACGTACATGGACATTTCTCACAACTCCCTTTCAAGCATTGTCCAGCATTCAAATGCCTTTCCTTGGGTTAATCTACAAGTTTTAGAGCTCCAGCATAACATGCTACATGGGCCGCTACTGATGCCTCCACCACACACAGTTCGCTATCATGTTGCAAACAACAATCTAAATGGAACAATTTCACCACTGATCTGTAGTCTGACTTCTCTTCAGCACCTTGATCTCTCCAACAACAATATGAGTGGAATGCTTCCCCCCTGTCTCGGAAACTTCAGCGCTGATCTGCGAGTTTTAAGAATTGGAAACAACTCTTTCAGCGGCTTTCTTCCTGAAACATACACCAACACAAGCAGTCTGATGTTGATTGATGTTAGTCATAACCAATTGCGAGGGCAACTACCAAGGTCTTTGGGGAACTGCATAAGACTTGAGTTTATTGATCTGTCATACAATAAATTCAGCGATGTTTTTCCCTTTTGGTTGGGGGCTCTTCCAGAGTTAAAACTTTTGGCAATGCACCAGAATGCGTTCTACGGTCTGATAGAGGAACCTGCTCGGGACAATGTTGAATATTTCCCTGAGTTGCGAATTCTGGATCTATCTTCTAATAGTTTCAGAGGCAAGTTTCCATCTCAAAACATCTTTTCCGGGAATGTCATGAGGGGTGTCACTCGAAACCAGTCGACATATATGAAGGCACACACATTTATCGATGCTCCTACTCTTCAGCTAATCTTTCATACATATTACTCAATCACGATAACTAGCAAAAGTGTGGAGAGACATTATCCGAAGATTCACGAAGCCTTTGCAGTGATTGACATCTCTAGCAACAAATTTGAAGGGAGGATTCCTGAATTTATTGGGAACCTAGAAGGGTTGATCTCATTCAATATATCTGGTAACCTCCTAACTGGTCCCATCCCATCATCTTTCGGGAATTTAAGATGGCTTGAATCACTTGACCTTTCACAAAACAAGCTTTCAGGACAAATCCCTCAAAGCCTCACGCAGCTTACATTCCTTGCAATATTCATTGTCTCTAACAACAATTTGACAGGTCCAATACCACATGGAACCCAACTTATTTCATTTGGTAGCAGTTCATATGAAGGAAATCCTGGATTGTGTGGTGATCCTTTGCCAAAGAAATGCGGAGATCCTAAGGCTCCTCACCTGTCACCTTCAAAAACCGAAGAAAATGATTCAGGCTCGTTTGAATTTGATTGGAAATTTGTATTGGCTGGTCTCGGAAGTGGTTTGGTAGTGGGAGTTGTTCTTTCTGATGTGGTGATCACAAAGAAGCATGAATGGTTTGTTGAGATTGTTAAAACCATCAAGCTGATGATAGGAAATTCATAAGTCCACTATCAGGTTATGCATTTGGTGTTGTTTTTTGCTTGTTTTATGTTATTTCTTTGTACTCCTTTTTAATGTTATGTCTTCCTTTTGTAATATGGTATATTAGTTCCACAAAAGGTACAAACCCAGCTGAGAGGCGGCATTGTACTGTAAGATGAAATGAAACTGGTACCGGGCAGAATCATTTGCTATGTATGGAATAATAGAACAAGAATTCATAATTCTATCGAAAGTAAACCCAAATTTAACAACAGATAGATATTAGAAACAGTTTAACTGCCAAAGATGCTAGTCAAGCAAAAACACAGCAACTCACATATGAAATATCCGAGTTATCTAATATGTATTAGATGCAATCCAAGGTTGAAACAATCATACATGAAGTTCGTTCACACAACAATAAATAAGGGTCCATAAAAACAAAATTCACACACGAGCCCGAAAACCCCTATTTAACTGGGTGAAAAACCAGAAGAACTTCCAGGAGCAAGTTCATACAAAGTCATACGCATACACTAGCTCAAATCCTAAATCTTTGTCCAAAAGGAGCAACTTGTACTTTTGTTCAACTTTGAAATTCTTCAAGCCTAGGAAATGATTTGATAAATAAAAGAACATTATTTTAATCCCTAAATAAGATAATTTTTGCAATAATACTGTATATAAGATTAAAAACTAAAAATAGTCTTCCATGTCACATTTAGTCATTTTTATTTTATAAATTCTACAAACTTACAAATTCAATTCGGGAAGATCCGGACGTTGGATTTTCGATTTGTAAATTTATAAGGTTCTCAAATGATACCTACAACAACATATTATAATTCATAATGATCGAACGGTCAGATCTTCGTCTACTACAAAGGTCAATGATCTATGATTTCCTTCAATCCGGAAAATCCGTATATCGGATTTCCGATCCGTAGATTCTAAGGTCCTTAACTAATACGTACAATAACATACTAAAATTTGATGATGATCCAATAGTTGGATTATCGACTACCATACAAGAGTCTACAATCTAAGATTCTTCAATGCAAAAGATTCGTACATCGGATTTCCCATCCGTAAGTCTTGCATGATAATATATTAAAATGTCATAGCGATCCAACGGTTGGATCGACATCAACTACGAAATTCGAATGCCGGTACGATTTCCTTTCAATCAAAGTAATCGAACCGTTGTATAATGATCAACAAACAGACCTTGGAACCAAATCCAGAACATTGAGGACATCTTGCTGTCCAAAAATCCAATTCGCCAAAATCCCCCACGCACCGCCACGCGCTACAATTTCGGTGAACGGAAACTTAAGTTTCCGACTATCTTCTATCATCCCCAAATTACACAGGCTATTTGAACTTGGACGCAAAGGGCAGGTGTTATGGCTTCGCCAACTGGCATAACCCAGCATTAGCTCAACAACTAAACATTTTCTATAGTGACTGAGTGGCATGATAACGTCATTTCAAATTAGAATAGTTCTAAACTATTAAAGATACCATAAATTGTGAATTATTATGTTCAGCACTAGAAGTAATCAAATAAATAATTGCTTTTCGGCACAAATTTGCATTCATCTTTCTTCAGCAGCACAAATTGCATTTATACAACACTAAAAACCCCTATATTTTTCTTTTTTGATACACAGTTCGCATATAGAATGACGTTCTTAATTGCTTGAGTTACAACAACCTTGACCCTTTAATTGACTAAAACAATAAACGACAGAGTATATAATTTGTTTAGAAGACTAGATTTTAATCTTTGAATAAGATGAAGTTTAGAAAAATGTCTTATACAAGATCAAAAACTGATTTTAATCCTTAGATTATATTTAATTTAGCATATGCATTTAATGTCCCATTTTAAAAAAAATATTATGGTGTCCAGAATTACATTTTATGTAAAATATTGTAAATTTTAATAGGGTAAATTACATAGAAACCCCTTAGGTTTGAGGTCTATTACAACCTCATACATCTTTAAAACATTTCATTTTCATACCTCACGTACTATTTTATTTCAAAATAACACCTTCGTTAGATTTTCCATCCAATGGTCTGTTAAATGCTGACGTGGCTGCCACATTTGTGCTGATGTGGCTGCCACGTGGCAAAAATAATAAAAAAATTTATACATAACAATATTATAATATTAACCCTATTATTAAAAAAATACAAAATACAAAATAAAAACCCACAAAAACCCGAACCCAGATCCCCTTCCCTTTCCCCACATCCCACCCCCACCCCCTCACCCATCTCTTCCTTCCCATCCGTCTGTTCGTCCCCTCCACCCCTCCATCCATCCCATCCACACCCTTCATCCCACCCCACCCCCACCTCCCCCGCAACCCCCCCACCCCACCTCACCTTCCCCAAGCCCTTTCTCCTCTTCACCAACACACAGAGCTGTCAGTATTGCACCTTTACCACCTACAAAGACAATTTTCAAACCCCCAATTTACCAAAAAAACCATAAATTCGATCAATTTCACATACAATTCATAAACCCAATTCAAACAGGCGTGCATTTGATAGAGAGAGAAAGTAGAGAGAGGAAGAGAGAGAGAGAGAGAGAGAGAAGGGCTCCCGTGATGAAACTGACCCAGTCGCCGAGCACCGTCGTGCTCCTGGGTGGAGAAGGCAGGTGGGTCGTCGCGCGCCGGGGAGGGGGGAAGGCAGGTGGGGGGGGAGAGGGTAGTAGGTCATGTGGGTATTCAGGTAAGTCGTGTGTAGGGGTGGGGGGAAGGGATTTTGTAAATGTGAGTTGCAGAGAGATGAAGGGGTGGGATGTGGGGAAGGGGAAGGGGATCTGGGTTCGGGTTTTTGTGGTTTTTTTTTTTTTAATAATAGGGTTAATATTATAATATTGTTAATGTATAAAAAATTATTATTTTTTCCACGTGGCAGCCACATCAGCACAAATGTGGCAACCACGTCAGCATTTAAGAGACCATTGGATGGAAAATCTAACGGATGTGTTATTTTGAAATAAAATAGTATGTGAGGTATGAAAGTGAAATGTTTTAAAGATGTTGTATGGGTTTGTAATAGACCTCAAACTTGAGGGATTTCTATGTAATTTACCCATTTTAATATCATTTGAAATTCAAATCAATTAGCTTTATTTGTAGGCATTTACCATCACCAATTTTTTTATGAGTATCTTATACAATAAAGAAAATATTTTGGTAAATGTTTTAGTACACTTATGTTTTTGCTTATTTTCTTATGTATATAGAGATGACAACGGTTCGATTTGGAGACGGAAATGTTGTATCCATCCTCATAACCACGAAAATTAACCGTATTCATAATTGCAAATTAACCATTGAGGAGTATCCATAACCATATCAACCGAGTAACGAATTTCCCATCAGTTAACTGTTATATCCATTTTCGTCAAAAACAAAAATTTATATTCATCCAATTGATGCACAATAATTTAATAGATACTAATTTTGTCATTAAATAACCACATCCAATAATACAAAACATAACAATAAATGAATTTTGTAGAGTTCAAAAATAAGAGTATTGAATAAAATATTGATGATGTTGGTTGTTGATGTCTCCTATAAACATGATGTTTGGTGCATAATGAATATAGTATAGGGTTCGGTGAATACTATTATACTATACTAAATATATTATGCTGTGAATAATGAATATGTAATAATGGTATAGGTTAACTCAAATATAAATAAATATATATATATATATTATAATACTATATATTATTTATAAATTATATTATATAAATATATATATATATATATATATATATATTATTCGGTTCGAATTCGGAGACAAATACAGATTGGGAATCCCAATAACCAAATCTAAAACCATAACCAAATAAAGCTCATGGTTTTTCCCCATATCCATAATATACTGGAATTTTCATACCCAAATCTGCTCCATTAAAACGGTTATCCACAATTATCGAGTTTAACGGTTTGAATTGCCATTTTTATATGTACAGATATTTTGATACACTAGTTTAGTGTAATATGTTTAGATACGGACATTTTTGTACATTAGTTTGGTACAATATATTTAGTTACGGATATTTCGATACATTAGTATAATATGTTTAGATATGAACTTTTCATTGCAATTATGTTTTTGCATATTTTCTTATGTGCCACTAATTCATTACAATATATTTAAGTACGGACATTTTAGTATATTAATTCAGTAAATTATGATACAAACGTTTAGGTTCACTGATTAAAAGAAGTTAAACAAAATTAAAAAACGTATAATAACAAATTTGAAATTTATGTGACGACATTAAATAAGATATCTATTAAATATTTAAAAAATACAATATAAATTTGAATTATGTACCCATTAAAAGATTAAAATAAATATGTAATTTAACATTAGATTTTTATTAAAGTTTAATCTTTTTTAAGAATTAAAGTTCAAAATCCCTTCATTTGTTTTTCCAGAAGTTTGGGAGTAAAATTGGAAGAAGACTGAGCCAAAGAAGGGTAATGAGAATGAAGAGAAGAACAGCAGCAATGAAGGAATACTTACCAGCAGCAACAAGCATAGACAATGTGATGGACAGCACCTGCACACTCGCCCACGTCAGCAGCCCAGTCAATCCGACGGCCAAGACGTTGTTAGGATCTGGGTCCAGTAGGAGATCACCCCATCTGATGTTGCCGAATAAAGGCCGTTGATTCTTCCCCAAATCATCGTCACTGCCACCACCGTCAGATCCAGTTCCTTCATCTTTGCCGTCTCTTCTACCCTCTCCTTGGAATTCGAATCCTGCTCCAACCCGTTGCCGTTGTTCGCAAATACCACAAATCTTTTGGGTATTTTTGGGATTTGGGTTTTGAGGGGCGAATGATAAGAGAAATTGAGATGGGTCTACGTGTGAGAACCTGTTATTAACGGGTTCTTAAAGGGTGTACGCACGCGCAACACAAGGATAACCTGTTTCGACCCGTTAAGAAAAAAATTATTTTGATAATTTTAAAGTTTAATTACTAAAAGATTTATTATAAAATACAATAGCCATATTAATATATACAATATATTCTATATTAAATATATAGTTTTGTATTATTATTCTATATAAGTTTAAAAAAAAATTAGTCATTATTTATTTTTATTATGAGAGTTCCTTATTATCATTACTAGGACAAATTTTACTTAACATGTTGTCCAAAATTAAAATAAACTAATATAATATTTGTATAGGCAAGAACTAAGAAGACATACATACAAGTATGAAAAATGTGAAAGAATATATAAACACTCGTGATTCATCATTATTCCTCTACGAGTAGATAATCATAATGGTTACATTTACATTATCGTTTATATTTTAAAAATCCTCCAATCCTTCATGAATAATGTTTTTTATTTGAGGGAAAAATTAATAATAATTATTGTAGAAGTGTAAAAAATGTAAAAAAAAAAACTATACAATCACTCATAGTGACAAACTTTACAACTTTCATGAAGGGGTCAGCTTCGAAATCCAACACTATATTTCATAAACCTTAAATTTATATTTAACCGTCGATTGTCATTTACGCTTTATTTTTCTTACTGAATTTCATTTTTAAAATTTTCTTTTTTGAAAACATGATCATCTGGTGGATGTAAGAAGATGAACGGTTTAGATCTTTGATATCACGTTTCGATATTTTCAATTAACTGAAATATGAGTCGATGTCATATAGTTTGTAGAAACTTTATAAACATCAAGCAATATTTTCACTAACCATAAAACTCTGAATATAATATCAACGATCCAAATCGTTCATCTTCTTGCATCCTCTAATAGATCAAGTTTTCAAAAAACAAAATCTGAAAAAAAACAAAATTTGATGAGAACAATGAAGTGTAAATATAAACAACAATCAACGGTTAAATTTTGATCTATGATTTATATGATTATAGTGGCGAATTTCGAAGTTAAGCTCTTCAGGAAAGTTGTAAAGCTTGTCATTACGAGCGTTTATATATTTTTTTTACACTTTTACATTAATTAAAAAACTATTAAAGACTTTAGGTAAGTAAAAATATACTTAAAAGAAAAATACGTTTTTATGTTTTGGATGTGACAATATGTTATGTATATACTTATTTAGTATTATGTTTTTCATTTGATTATTTATTGGTTTAAAATATATTTTCCTTAACGGGTAACGGGTCGGGTCATATTACCTATTAATATTATCGGGTCGATTTCTGATCGGGTCATTTTACCCGTTTATTTTAACGGGTGTTACACGACATGACCTGTTAAGATATCGGGTATGACATGAAAACAACATGAACACGGAAAACACGACACGAATGTCAGGTCTAATTTTTTTGTTATATATATATGTGTGTGTGTGTGTGTGTGTGTGTGTGTGAAATAATTACCTACATTTATATGTAAAATATAATTTATTGACTTAACTAAGCATGTATTATTGTCATTTAGTACTACGGTCTAATGATATTTCTTTTCACTTGTAAGTGAGAGGTTTTAGGTTCGATTCTCGCCAAAAAAGAATTTGAATCACATCGTTTGTTCAAAAAAAAAAACTAAGCATATATTATTACATATATTAGGCACGTTTTATTGTTATTATATATTAAGCAATGAATTTATTATTTTCTTATTTTTGTAAATTCATTAATTCTCTGTTACAATTCGTATAGAATTAATTGTGTACATCAAACATTCAAATAGAAGTATTTTAGGCATCAAAAAATTTTAAATGTGTAAAGTCAAATATAATTAATGAATTTTCGGATGTGGAGAAAATTAAATTTCAAAAGCTAAACTCATATTTTCAGTTTAATGCATTAGTAGACAGTGGAAAAACAATGGAACCCTACCAATCGTGATACACATTTCTGTTGTGCCTTGGTCCGTTCATTAGTGCGGAAGCGAGATTCAGATTACAATCTCATCAAAATCACACTCAGTTGAACAGAATAAAATACAAGAAAAAAAGACACCGAGAAATTTACGAGGTTCGGCAAAAATCCTGCCTACGTCCCCGGAGAAATATTGCTCTTCACTATGAGAATAACAGTACAAGTACACATGAGTTAAATCAACATAACCTAATCCCAAATCCCTTGCACACCCACTCATAGAATTTTCCCAAGAACCTCATTTTACCCCAAGAGTTCTTTCACTAGAATACTTTTCACTCTAGCTCTCTTGATTTTCTCTCACCCATGCCCATGTTTTCCCATGGGAGAGCCGAATGCTCTCCTCCTTGGATGCTCTCTGATGCTTTCTCAGGAGAGAGCCGAATACTCTCCCTTCGGTTCTTAACAAAAATAAATAGCAAAAGAAAAAGGAATCAACTTTCCCTTTTTCCACAAACATCATCATTATGTTTTTACTCATGATGATGTCCACCAACCTTTTGCTTTTACTTAGTCTGCAACTTTCATGCAACCCACACCATGTGATATCAAACGTGGTGTAGAATTAATTGTGTACATTAAACATTCAAATAGGAGTATTTTAGGCATCAAAAATTTTTAATTGTGTAAAGTCAAACATAATTAATGAATTTTCGGATATGGAGAAAATTAAATTTCAAAAGCTAAACTCATATTTTCAGTTTAATGCATTAGTAGACAGTGGAAAAACAATGGAACCCTACCAATCGTGATACACATTTCTGTTGTGCCTTGGTCCGTTCATTAGTGCGGAAACGAGATTCAGATTACAACCTCACCAAAATCACACTCAGTTGAACAGAATAAAATACAAGAAATAAAGACACCGAGAAATTTACGAGGTTCGGCAAAAATCCTGCCTACGTCCTCGGAGAGATATTGCTCTTCACTATGAGAATAACAGTACAAGTACACATTAGTTAAATCAATATAACACAATCCCAAATCCCTTGCACACCCACTCATAGAATTTTCCCAAGAGCCTCACTTTACCCCAAGAGTTCTTTCACTAGAATACTTTTCACTCTAGCTCTCTTGATTTTCTCTCACCCATGCCCATGCTTTCCCATGGGAGAGCCGAATGCTCTCCCCCTTGGATGCTCTCTGATGCTTTCTCAGGAGAGAGCCGAATACTATCCATTCGTTTCTTAACAAAAATAAATAGCAAAAGAAAAAAGAATCAACTTTCCCTTTTTCCACAAACATCATCATTAAAGTAAAAGTAAGACATCATCATTATGTTTTTACTCATGATGATGTCCACCAAATTTTTGCTTTTACTTTGTCTGCAACTTTCATGCAACCCACATCATGTGATATCAAACATGGTGTAGAATTAATTGTGTACATCAAACATTCAAATATGAGTATTTTAGGCATCAAAAATTTTTAATTGTGTAAAGTCAAACATAATTAATGAATTTTCGGATGTGGAGAAAATTAAATTTCAAAAGCTAAACTCATATTTTCAGTTTAATGCATTAGTAGACAGTGGAAAAACAATGGAACCCTACCAATCGTGATACACATTTCTGTTGTGCCTTGATCCGTTCATTAGTGCGGAAACGAGATTCAGATTACAACCTCACCAAAATCACACTCAGTTGAACAGAATAAAATACAAGAAATAAAGACACCGAGAAATTTACGAGGTTCGGCAAAAATCCTGCCTACGTCCCCAGAGAGATATTGCTCTTCACTATGAGAATAACAGTACAAGTACACATGAGTTAAATCAACATAACACAATCCCAAATCCCTTGCACACCCACTCATAGAATTTTCCCAAGAGCCTCACTTTACCCCAAGAGTTCTTTCACTAGAATACTTTTTACTCTAGCTCTCTTGATTTTCTCTCACCCATGCCCATGCTTTCCCATGGGAGAGCCGAATGCTCTCCCCCTTGGATGCTCTCTGATGCTTTCTCAGGAGAGAGCCGAATACTCTTCCTTCGGTTCTTAACAAAAATAAATAGCAAAAGAAAAAGGAATCAACTTTCCCTTTTTCCACAAACATCATCATTAAAGTAAAAGCAAGACATCATCATTACGTTTTTACTCATGATGATGTCCACCAAACTTTTGCTTTTACTTTGTCTGCAACTTTCATGCAACCCACACCATGTGATATCAAACATGGTGTAGAATTAATTGTGTACATCAAACATTCAAATAGGAGTATTTTAGGCATCAAAAATTTTTAATTGTGTAAAGTCAAACATAATTAATGAATTTTCGGATGTGGAGAAAATTAAATTTCAAAAGCTAAACTCATATTTTCAGTTTAATGCATTAGTAGACAGTGGAAAAACGATGGAACCCTACCAATCGTGATACACATTTCTGTTGTGCCTTGGTCCGTTCATTAGTGCGGAAACGAGATTCAAATTACAACCTCACCAAAATCACACTCAGTTGAACAGAATAAAATACAAGAAATAAAGACACCGAGAAATTTACGAGGTTCGGCAAAAATCCTGCCTACATCCCCGGAGAGATATTGCTCTTCTCTATGAGAATAACAGTACAAGTACACATTAGTTAAATCAACATAACACAATCCCAAATCCCTTGCACACCCACTCATAGAATTTTCCCAAGAGCCTCACTTTACCCCAAGAGTTCTTTCACTAGAATACTTTTCACTCTAGCTCTCTTGATTTTCTCTCACCCATGCCCATGCTTTCCCATGGGAGAGCCGAATGCTCTCCCCCTTGGATGCTCTCTGATGCTTTCTCAGGAGAGAGCCGAATACTCTCCCTTCGGTTCTTAACAAAAATAAATAGCAAAAGAAAAAGGAATCAACTTTCCCTTTTTCCATCAACATCATCATTAAAGTAAAAGCAAGACATCATCATTATGTTTTTACTCATGATGATGTCCACCAAACTTTTGCTTTTACTTTGTCTGCAACTTTCATGCAACCCACACCATGTGATATTTCCACCGAAAGCAAACACAGGTCATTTCATTGTTGTTAACACATGACTCATAATTACTAACAAATGTATGAGCCAAACACAACAATTTCATTTTAGAAAAGTTTTACACACTAACGTGCGGAAAGCCTACCACCAGTCTATTAAAAGCCTCTCTCTCAACCTCACTCCCATGCTAATATTAAAGAGTGCAGATCAAACAAAACACAATGGGATTCCGCCGGTGCTTGTTTGTGTCCAATATGTGTTATATACTTTCAAAACTTCTGTTGTTTCATCTCGTGGTTGTTAGCTCATCAGTTTCCTCATTGCAGCAATCTTGTCACGACGAGGAGAGGTCTGCCTTGCTGCAATTCAAGGAAAGCTTCATCATTAACAGATCTGCCTCGGATCTTGATGACGCTTATCCAAAGACTTCGCAATGGAAACTAGCTGAAGGACGAAATGGCAACTGCTGTGCATGGGATGGCATTGTGTGTGACGGGAGGACGGGTCATGTGATTGGCCTTGATCTGAGTAGCAGCTGTCTCCTGGGCTCTATCAACTCCAACAGCAGCCTTTTCCAGCTTGTTCAGCTTCAAGCGCTAAACCTCGCTGACAACAACTTCAACTACTCTCGAATTCCTACTAGCATTAGGAATTTCCCAAGGCTCGTGTATCTTAATCTCTCTATGTCTGTATTTTCTGGCCAAATCCCATCCCAAATTTCACAGTTAGCCAAATTGTCGTCCCTTGATCTGTCTTGGAATCAGTTAAACGGTCCAATTCCTTTTCTAGGAAATCTCACCCACCTCACAGTACTTAATCTGTCCTTCAATCAGTTAATCGGTCCAATTCCTTGTTTAGGAAATCTTACCCACCTCACAAAATTTTCTCTGTCTCGGAATCAGTTAACCGGTCCAATTCCTTCTCTAGGAAATCTCATCCACCTCACAAGACTTTCTCTGTCTCGAAATCTGTTAACCGGTCCAATTCCTTCTCTAGGAAATCTCACCCACCTCACACTACTTTATCTGTATTCCAATCAGTTAACCGGTCCAATTCCTAATTCCTTATCCGATCTTGTCAATCTCGAGGCATTAGATCTAACTGATAATAATCTGACTGGTACGGTGGAGTTCCACGTGATGTTTCATAAGTTACAAGGGCTCGTCGAGTTGTACCTAGCTCGTAACAGGTTGAAATTTTTTACAGAAACAGAAAGTATGAATGCAAGCCTACTTCCAAAGTTAAAATTTCTAGGATTGGGTTCGTGCAACATAAGAGAGTTCCCAAGTTTCCTGCAGTATCGAGAAACATTGGAGTTCTTGGACCTTTCCACCAACAATTTGCATGGCGAAGTACCAAAATGGATGTTGAACACAAGCACAAAGACTATGACGTACCTGGAGATTTCTCACAACTTCCTTTCAAGCATTGTCCAGCCTTCAGATGCCTTTCCTTGGGTTAACCTACAAGTTTTAGGGCTCAAGAATAACCTGCTACATGGGCCGCTACCGATTCCTCCACCACACACAGTTCACTATCGTGTTGGAAACAACAATCTAAATGGAACAATTTCACCATTGATCTGCAGTCTGACTTCTCTTCAGCTCCTTGATCTCTCCAACAACAATATGAGTGGAATGCTTCCCCCTGTCTCGGAAACTTCAGCGCTGATCTGCGAGTTCTAAGAATTGGAAACAACTCTTTCAGCGGCTTTCTTCCTGAAACACACACCAACACAAGCAGTCTGAGGTTGATTGATGTTAGTCATAACCAATTGCGAGGGCAACTACCAAGGTCTTTGGGGAACTGCATAAGACTTGAGTTTATTGATCTGTCATACAATAAATTCAGCGATGTTTTTCCCTTTTGGTTGGGGGCTCTTCCAGAGTTAAAACTTTTGGCAATGCAATCCAACGCGTTCTACGGTCCGATAGAGGAACCTGATCAGGACAATGTTGAATATTTTCCTGAGTTGCGAATTCTGGATCTGTCTTTTAATAGTTTCAGAGGCAAGTTTCCATCTCAAAACATGTTTTCCGGGAATGTCATGAGGGGTGTCACTCGAAACCAGTCAACATATATGAAGGTAGACACAACTATCGACACTCCTAGTCTTCAGCTAATCTTTTATGAATTTTACTCAATCACGATAACTAGCAAAAGTGTGGAGAGATATTATACGAAGATTCAAGAAGCTTTTGCAGTGATTGACATCTCAAGCAACAAATTTGAAGGGAGGATTCCTGAATTTATTGGGAACCTAGAGGGGTTGGTGTCATTCAATATATCTGGTAACCTCCTAACGGGTCCCATCCCATCATCTTTCGGGAATTTAAGAAGGCTTGAATCACTGGACCTTTCACACAACAAGCTTTCAGGACAAATCCCTCAAAGCCTCACGCAGCTTACATTCCTTGCAGTATTCATTGTCTCTAACAACAGTTTGACAGGTCCAATACCGCATGGAACCCAACTTACTTCATTCAATAGCAGTTCATATGAAGGAAACCCTGGATTGTGTGGTGATCCTTTGCCAAAGAAATGCGGAGATCCTAAGGCTCCTCACCTGTCACCTTCAAAAACCGAAGAAAATGATTCAGGCTCGTTTGAATTTGATTGGAAATTTGTTTTGGCTGGTCTCGGAAGTGGGTTGGTAGTGGGAGTTGTTCTTTCTGATGTGGTGATCACAAAGAAGCATGAATGGTTTGTTGAGATTGTTAAAACCATCAAGCTGATGATAGGAACTTCGTAAGTCCACTATAAGGTTATGCATTTGGTGTTGTTTTTTGCTTGTTTTATATTATTTCGTTGTACTCCTTTTTAATGTTATGTCTTCCTTTTGTAATATGGTATATTAGTTCCACAAAAGGTACAAACCCAGAGAGGCGGCATTGTACAACAGCTATCAACCCCTATTTAATAGAACAAGAATTCATAATTCTATCGAATGTAAACCCAAATTTATCAACAGCTACATATTAGAAACAGTTTAACTGCCAAAGATGCTAGTCAAGCAAAAACACATCAACTCACATATGAAATATCCAAGTTATCTAATATCTATTATGTGTCACTAATTCGCATATTTTCTTATGTGTCACTAATTCATTACAATATATTCAAGTACGGACATTTTAGTATATTAATTCAGTAAATTATGATACAAACGTTTAGGTACACTGATTAAAAGAAGTTAAACAAAATTAAAAAATTAAAAAACGTATAATAACAAATTTGAAATTTATGTGACGACGTTAAATAAGATATCTATTAAATATTAAAAAAATACAATATAAATTTGAATTATGTACCCATTAAAGGATTAAAATGAATATGTAATTTAACTTCAGATTTTTATTAAAGTTTAATCTTTTTTAAGAATTAAGGTTCAAAAACCCTTTATTTGTTTTTCCAGAAGTTTGGGGGTAAAATTGGAAGTAGAGTGAGCCAAAGAAGGGTAATGAGAATGAAGGAAGAACAGCAGCAATGAAGGAATACTAACCAGCAGCAACAAGCATAGCCAATGCGATGGACAGCACCCGCACACTCGCCCACGTCAGCAGCCCAGTCAATCCGACGGCCAAGACGTCGTTAGGATCTGGGTCCAGTAGGAGATCACCCCATCTGATATTGCCGAATAAAGGCCGTTGATTCTTGCCCAAATCATCGTCACTGCCACCACCGTCGGATCCAGTTCCTTCATCTTTGCCTTTCTCTTCTACCCTCTCCTTGGAATTCGAATCCTGCTCCAACCCGTTGCCGTTGTTCGCAAATACCACAAATCTTTTGGGTATTTTTGGGATTTGGGTTTTGTGGGGCGAATGATAGGAGAAATTGGGATGGGTCTGCGTGTGAGAGCAGTGAGCCCTAAACATGTTTTCCCGCACATCCAAATTTTGCAGGAAAATTGGGAAACCGAGAAAGGACCTTTCCTATTTCCCCACAATATTTTTCAATTTTTGTGGGTTGGGTTTTGGGTTGTATGTGAATTGGGCTGAAGAATTTGGACTCAATTAAAAGTAGAGAATGTGGACTTTGGACTCGGTTGCAAACTTGCAAGGGCTTTCCGCTTTCATTAGCATTTGTCATGTCGGACTTGGACCAGAAATCGGATATGAAGTATGAAGCATCAAGTGATCGCGTTTTCTGAGGTGAACTTTGGTCTGACATCTACTAAACTTGAAGTTACGAATTCAATCCAACTGTGAAATTAATTTCTGTGTGTGAAGAAGTACTTAGTTGGATTATCTTTGCTTGCATGGAAGTCATACCCAGGACAACTGGATTTACATGTCATATAAACAACGAATAAGGGCGTGTTTTCAATCCTATCGTTGGATAAATGCCACAAAATATTTTCAATATTAGGATTAAGTCAGCTGTATTTATTAACTTTAGTTTTTTCTTTTTCTGTCAGAAGATAAATTTGATTGAATAAACTCATAAACGTGTCATTACATTGATGCCAGCAGCTAGAAAGCTAAAGTGGCTCAAAGCGATCCCAATAAAAACTCAAAGGCGACAATAATATGATGATGAGAAGCTAAAACATGAAGTTGAAGAAGAAATTAGATGCCTAAACATGAAATTATTTATTAATTTAAATAAGAACTCATTATCTTTTATTATTTTAGTTGCAAGTGTTAGGAACTTATGCGTTAATTAACATAATAGAGATGAAAGATTATTGTTAGAACTATTGCCTCAAATATTGTTTTGAACCAAATTATTGTTATAAGATCAAAGACGTACATATAAAAGCTGAAATGATTGATGGTGATGTGAGCACCCACAATCCCTTTCTGGTAAAGTCAAATATTGAATATTGCTCGCAAGCAAGATATAAAATATCGATGATATCGGAAATATCGGTAGTCCAAAAACACTGAAACATCGGGATATTATCGATATCGATAAAAATTAAATAAAAACCACGGAAATTGTAAGAAAAACTTGGAAATTTTTATTGAAACTTTGCAGGATGTTTATTTAGTCAATTATCTATTAGTTTATCACAAAAAATTGGAAGGAAATGCATTGCATGATGGATTTAACTGATTTAAGTTGATTATATAGCGAGCTGGCAAAAATTGTGAGTGTAGAAAATATGTAGTAATTAATAAAAGAAGTTCAAAACAAAACCATATATATAAATATTTTAGCATATTATCACAAAAACATAAGTGATATGGTGGTTAAGGCGTTAAGGAGTCAAATGGGAGGGGTTCGAATCCCTCTATGCGCAAAATTGAAATTTTTCAGAAAATTTCAAGTATTTTTGGATTTCATATCGCGATAATATCGAAATATCGTGATCTAAAAATTGAGTAGGGGTTTAGAAGATGGTTGTTCCTACTCCTTACCTTTTTTTTTTTTTTTAGGAAAACATCGACGGTACGAGGGTAATTTTATTGATAACGAAAAAACAAATTACACCTACTCAGGGGGACATAAACCTTACCCCTCCAAAAAACAGAGACAACAAAAAGGAATACACTAGAAAGAAGGGGGGACAAAAACCTTACCATTCTAGAAACAAAAAACGAGAATGATACAAAGAAATGAGGGGGGATATGAAACCTAACCCCTGTAGAACCAAACATGAAGGTCTAAACCTGCAAAACAAGTCAAACAACACCATAAAGATAGGAGAAAAAAAAAGTGAGACAAACCTGGATGCCGACATGCACATTAATTTGAGAAGCAGTAACCAGGCAAGCCAACATAGTCAGAAAACAGAGCAGCACGAACCGCCATCGGAGGAGAATCATGCCATGTTAAAGATGGAGAAGACAAGCCCATGTTAGCAAAATTGTCCGCAACAAGATTTCCTTCTCGATATATGTGAGATGCGTAGAAAGTCATTTTCCGAATGCGATCCAAACAAATAGACCATTGCGTATGAAGAGGTCAAGGAGGATCAAAATCAGATGATTGAAGAGCATAAATAACACTAGAACTATCACTTTCCAACCAAAGACAATTGATACAAGGTTGGGATGCAAAATAGGATGTAAATTATAGATTTTAGAGTGCTTGGTCAGTTGACGAATTTGAGCTGTTATACGATGTAATTCATGTTAGTATTTGTAGGTTTAAACCTTTGAATCTGGGAATTATTTCAAAGGAAAGTAGGGAGGAGCGTTACTAAATATGGATGCATGTTGTGGGACTGGTCTAGGAAAGATGTTGTGAGACTTGGTCTAGGAAAGGAAAAACTTTGGGCAGTGTGCTCAAATAGGCTTCACGGGGCTCCTAGCCTCTGCAGTGTTATACCAAAAAGAAAACTTGTAGCTGTAGCCATGGAAATATGAAGGAAGATTAGAAGAGGAGAAGAAACTAAGAGATTCTCCAATTGGAGCCTAAAAGGATCCTTGTTTCTATAAATACAATGCATCACACTGTAAATGGGAGAAAGACAAAACCACGCGAGGGAAGAAGAACGACAAGGGCAAGAATGCACCATGTAAAGCAAGCTTCCTCTAAGTGTAGGAAACACTGGTTCTTTAGAGAGAAGTCTTCCTTTCATCCCGAGCCTTTCAATAATCTTCCTTAACTCCTGCAAAACCACCAAACCATTAGAAACCCTAGATTAGCTGTTGTGATACCATATAGCCAAGAACAACCTCTCTTTAATGCCAAACTAGTAACCTTTTAGCTTTCACACCATGCATCATTCATTCAAGTCATAACGTATTGTGATTACTCAGTTGTTTACAATGTTCGTTAGTTTAACAAATACTCTTCAAAGCCCCCAGAATCAATGCAAGAAACACCCATCAGCGCATAGGGAAATAGTCGTTAGGGTTGGGAAACACTCCATCAACGCCAAGGGAAAACACTCGTCAGTGCCCAGGGAAACAATCGTCAGTGCCTAGAGAAATACTCTATTAATGCCTAGGGAAACACTCCATTAACACCTAAGGAAGCATCTTTTCAGCACTGTAAGCACTCACATAACACCAGACCAAGCATCCATGAGTTGTAAGAAGAAGAACAAAGCATTCCCTATATGGGTGGGCACTTAGAACCGAAAATCGAAACCGAAACACGAACCAAATCAAACTGCACCAAACGGTTTGGTTTTGCGGTTTTGAAACGGTTTCGGTTTTGAAACCAAACCGCAACATAGAAAATGGTTTGG
Organism: Malus domestica; assembly: GCF_042453785.1. Classification (NCBI taxonomy): domain Eukaryota; kingdom Viridiplantae; phylum Streptophyta; class Magnoliopsida; order Rosales; family Rosaceae; genus Malus; species Malus domestica. The sequence continues at coordinate 6,423,585 of NC_091667.1, read as the reverse complement.
TTTTGGTTTTGGCTTTTGAAAACTGCACTGAAACCGAACCGCACCGCAAATATTAATAAACATTTAATTAAATGTCCATATTATATTTCATGTTTTAATTGGTTGTTTGTTAGAATTCATACACTTAGTATAGGACTCAACCACACTAGAATATCATCATTCATCACTTTCTTTCGTTCATTAACTTGAAGGACCTTTGTTATTTTATACCATCACACACACATATATGTACAATGGTGGACTAATCTTGTTATCAAGAGTCGAACAATGATCTAATAAAGTCCACTCATTTGAAGCATGATATCACATATTCTAGTATCACAGTTTCGCTCATGTTTAATGAATTCAAATTTATTCAACTTGTTTTATGATAAACATTGTAAGGGACACCCTTTTGTTGCACAAACATGTTTTAACATCACAACTACATGCAACATGCTAATTGTTTACATAACAAATGTCTTTTTCCTATTGCTATTGGGAAATGCTTATTAATATGTTAAATTGCAAATTGTACATTTTTTCTTAAAAACCAAACCGAAACCGTTTGAAACCGCATCGAACCAAACCAAACGGTTTGGTTTCATTTCGGTTTTGGCTTCAAAACCGCACCGAACTGAACCACAAAAAAATTTGGTTTTGATTTTGGTTTCACTCAAAACCGCACCGAACCAAACCGTGCCCACCCCTAATTCCCTAGGACTTTCTTTTCAACAAGGGACATGAAAGTTTGGACTCGTTTCTTTAAAACACAAGCCCATCAAAGTCTCTACGGTCCTCATATACTACATACAATAACATATTAAAATTTCATAGTGATCCAACAGTCAGATTGACATCAACTACAAAATTCGAACGGCGATACAATTCGTCTAAATCAAAATAATCAAACCGTCGAATAATGTTCAACAAACAGACTTGGAACTTGACCCAAGATATTGAGGATGTCTGGCTGTCCAAAAATCCAATATGCCAAAGTCCCCCACGTGCCGCCACGGGCAGTGTTTTCGATGAACTGAAACCTAAGTTTCCAACTATCTTCGATCGTCCTTTAATTGCAGAGGCTGGTACAACAAGTCACACGGATGAATTTTCATACCTGGGCTGAGGTCCAATTCGATTGAGAAGCACCTAAATTTCGACATGGTGCACTGGAAACCCTAGAAACGTGTGATTGTCGATTCGACGTCACCCGACCTCCAATGCTTCGATCTTTATTTGGGTATTTTTCATGACGTCGAAATGAGTTAGATGATGGTGGTGGACAATGACGAAAGTCACGACCACGATGAGATCACCTTAGTGCGCTCAAGGAACCCCAACAACTCTATTCATCGTGAACTCAGGGCCAAATCGAGTCGAGTTGATGTGGAATTGCAAGATGGGAAGCCGCTGAGCCGTTTGCTGGTAGTGGGCCATCTCAGTTCATTGGAATGGCGTCAGAAAATTTGGTGAGGGAACCGGGTTAGAGACCAGGTTGCATGCGGATCATGTGTGGGATCAGCCAACTGGGCCTTCTCTCCCCCTTTCTCATTGGGTTTTTCCACCAATAAATGAGGTTATCTCCTCTCTGATTGGTCCTCTCCAACCCCTTTAGAGCAACTCCAGCGTGGGAGCCCTTCCCCCAGGCAATTCACTATTCAATCCACCAAATGAACAATAATTGCCCTTAATGAACAGTAACTGCCCTTTGCATCTTCAGCATGGGAGCCCTCCCCCCTGGCAATTCGCAATAAAATATTAGTTTTTTTTAAATAATACAAAATAATTTTATTTGTAATTTCAGATAGAATTTTTAATCAGTCTCGTTATACAATTTTCTATTAAAAAATTATTTTTATTTTTTCTTTTCACATGGTGCAGCACACCATTCCAAAACTTTTATTATTATTATTATTTCTTCTTCTTCTTCTTCTTTTTTTTGGCAAACATTTTTTCTTCTTGTTTTCAGATGGTGCCAACGCACCATTTCTTTTTCTTATTCTTTTCAGATGGTGCCAACGCACCAATCCAAAAGCCCTTCTTTTTCTTCTTCTTTTTAGATGGTGCCAACGCACCATTCCAAAAGCCCTTCATTTCCACCTGTGTCCTCCCCCCCCCAACGCACCCCCTCGCCTCTCTTCCTCCATCTTCACCACCCCACCGCCACCTATCTTCCTCCATCTTCACTATCCCACCCACCTCAGCCTCCATCAACGATCCCGATCTTCCCCGCTCCATAACCAAACTCTCTCTCTCTCCTCCCCCCCCCCCAAAAAAAAATCCCAAATCGTGCGATCTGGGCACGCCAGTGGAAGGAGGAGGATCGCGAGTGCGTGGGGGCAAAGGCGGTGTGGGGTGCGGCGGCAGCTACGACGGAGGAGGGACTGGATCTCTGCCATTTGTCTGTGGGTGTTCATCAACCTCGACGATGAACTCCAGCAAAAGTCGTTGAGTTCAAAGCCTGGGTTTTACAATTTTTTTAATTTTTCTTTTTATTTTATTAATATTTTATATTTTTATTAATTTTATATTATGGCTGACGTCGCCCTGACGTCAGCCCACGTCACGTTGCCTTCGGGCTCTCAGGCTGGCAATTCGTGACATGCCTGTTACTCTGGCCTGCCCTGTCCCTTGGGCTCCCACACGCTGGAGCCAATAACTCGGGCTCTCAGGCCCTTTTTGCTGCCTGTCCCCCGAGCACCAGCCAACGCTGGAAGTGCTTTTATAAAAACTCCTAAATTATTTTATGTCTGACTTCCATTGCTTGTAAATTCTTCGTTATAGTTTCGGTTCGCGAACGGCTTTCGGCTATGAGCTCGTGGGATCGAGGTCTATTCAAAAACATTAATTGTGACCTTAAAATGCCTACAGAGTTTAAAAGATTAATTACAAAAATTCATTCGTTGTAATTATACGATTCAAATTTTAAAATTAAAATAAGAATAATGTACATACAAAATATGAAATTAAAAAAAAAAGATACGTAATTAAATATGAAATTTTATAGACGGGATTTCACATCCTTCCCCCTTACAAAAAAGAGTGCATTTTTGCTCATCACCATTTATGTGGTGTATGCTCACCATTATATTTAAGGAAAACTAATGAAAAGGGCTTGAAAACTTTGAGTTTTAATGATAAGGACAAAATAAAGGGTAAAGTGAATAGTACCATGATTGACTTTTTAGTGTAAAAATGTGGTTTTTCGTTAAAGTGAACAGTACCGGGTGCTTTTCGTTAAAGTTCCCTTATATTTATTATCATTAGATAAGTTTGAATTTTGAGATTTATGCTTATCAACTACACAAATCTCGAAATTCAAATTCATCTAACGGTGATAAATAGGATGGTGAGCAAAAATGCTCCCTACAAAAAATTATCCTCGAATTTTTTAGTACCTTCTTTTGAAACCATTCGCAGAGCCCACTATTATCCAATTTAATTATTCTGAATTTCAGTTCACAACATATTCATAATCATTTCAGCAACAGAATTATGAGTCCTCGCAACACAATAAATGTCACGTGGAATAAGAACTCGACAGTATAAACACGAATCAATTTACCATAATCAATATCCATGATTGAATGAAAAGTCTTTCTCTCTACATACAAGTAATAGCGCTATATGCCAATCTCATGACACAATTTGCAGCATTAAAACAAGGTCTAGTTCTAGAATCTAATACTTAAGCTCTAATACCATTAAAATTGTCACGCCACGATTTCAAGATACGTTCAGGATCGACACATGGTATCATTATAGAATTGTTCCATCTTTCATGCCTCATCGCCGAGACATGTCCAAATGCAACTCAATGAATCAATAATGTAGTAACATTTCTTTTATCACATGGTTGCATCTAACTTTCTTGTTAGACTGTCTACGTACTCTCAGATGCGATCAAGCTATTCGTAATTCACCTTTTTTTCTAAAATCCGACAATCCTCATGGCACTTTCTAGCAGACAAATAGAGATTCAGAACTATTCAGTTTCTAGAACTCGACAAGCATGATTCACTAGATTCCAGACTATACAACGGATACATATGACAACTAGGATTATCAATCTCGCGGCAATTTCGATGAGCGGAAACCTGAGTTCCTGACTATCTTCGATCGTCCCCAAATTGCACAAGCTGGTAGAACAAGTCACAAGGATGAATTTTCATACCTAGACTCAGGTCCAATTCAGTCATAAAACACCTGAATTTCGACATGGTTCACCGAAAACCCTAGAAATAGGTGATCGTGGATTCAACGTCACCCGACCTCCAATGCTTCGATCCTTGCTTGGATCTTGCTCCTAATGTCGAGAGGAGTTAGATTATGGTGAGGGACGATGACGAAAGTCACGGCAACGGTGAGATACTCGCGGTGCGCTTGCGAACCCTAACGACTCTGTGCATCATGAAACCAGGACCAAATCGACTCGAGTTGATATGGAATTGCAAGATGGGAAGCCGCTGAGTGGAATCGAAAAATTTGGTGTAGGAACCGGATTAGAGACCAGGCACGCGGGTCATGTGTGGGATTCGCCAACTGGGCCTTCTCTCCCCCTTCTCATTGGTTCTTTCCCCCAATAAATGGGGCTATCCCCTCTCTCATGGATCCTTCCCAATAAATGACTTCAACATAACTTCGATTCACAAACCCCTTTCAGCTATGCGTTCGTGGAATCAAGCTTTGTTCAAAAACATTAATTGTGATCTCGAAACGTATACATATATTAAAAGATTAATTACGAAAAATCATACCTTATAACTATACGATTCAAATTCTAAAATTAACAGAAATAAAAATAAAAATAACATAAATACAAAATACAAAATTAGAAAAAAAAAAAAAAAAGGAGATACGTACTTAAATAATGAAATTCCGGGGATGAGATTTCACAGATGTGCTGCCAAGGTTGTTAAAAGCATTAAAACTCTTGGAAAGGTGAAACTCATCCATCCCAAAAAGATGCATGTGTATGTGATTCCAAAATAGTTAATTGAATTTTAAAGAAAAGGTAAAAGGTTTGGAGTGGGATTCTAACCCCGTGGAAAAGGCTTTTCTGAAATTCAAAAGGAAACAGAGAAAGCAGAAGCCAACAAGAACTCGTTGGTCCCTCCTCCTCAAATCGTCTCCTAAGGCAACATCTATGCAAGGAATCCAAGGATGCTACACAGCAGCTATGCTTAACTATATTAATGTCAAAAGCAGCAGCCATGTTTGAAAGATGGTGCAGGTGCAGCTATGTTTAAAGAAAACATGCCGTGTAAAACCTTTAATCGTGAAGGAAAAGATGTCTTCATTTTGTAGTAGTTACATGTCAGCTAATGGATGAAGATGACTAACTAAAGTGCTTTTTATAGAAGTGAACACAAGAATTCTGAAGTTGCACACAGAGGAGCAAAGAAGCAGCCAAGTCAAGTCAATTGTCAGATCCTATCTATGGAGTCATCGTAGGGTTAATTCACACGGACCAGAGTCCCATTCCAAGAAGAGATGAGACGCAAGATAAAGGGGGAAGAGGCTCAAAACTCAAAGTTTAATTGGTGGTTTATCCAAAATATCCATCAAAATTTTATGGCTAAATTGGATAAATAGTCCTCGTGGTCTTAAAGGTATTCAGATGATAGACCATGTAGTAAAAACATTCGGATTTGAACCCTCGTGGTAAAGTCTATTCGGATTTCAACCCCAAAACTTAACTTTCGTCCTTTTCCGTTAGCCTGCACGTGAGGGATCCAAAAGTAGATTGTATGGAATAGCTGGGATCCCGCAATCGCCGACCTCTGACCTCTCTCTCTCTCTGCCATGGATGACACCGCAATCGCCGAAATGCCCAACAGGAAGCCAAGGGCCATCCGAAGGGCACTCAAGGACAAAAACCCATCTGGAAATGCAGCCAATATCCTCGCAGGAAAGGTCTCTGACGCCGCTCCAAGCCCGATCCAAACACCATCGGACTCCAACCCAACGAAGGAGAACCAAGCAAGCCTCTCTCAGACTCGAACCTCCCCCAAGAAGTCGGCCAAAGTTGCGGCTTCTAAGAAACAGGTCAAGCAGAAGAAGACCCAACCGTAGTCATTCGAGAAAGAACTCGAAGAAATGCAAGAGAAGCTGCAAGCGATGAAGCTCGAGAAGGAGAAAACCTTGGAGCTCCTGAAGGAGAAGGATGAGATCTTGAAGACCAAGGAGGAAGATCTCGCAATGAAGGGCCGAGAGCAAGACAAGCTTCAGATGGAGTTGAAGAAGCTGCAGAAGCTCAAGGAGTTCAAACCCACCATCGTCTGTTTTCTCAATCCCCTTTCTTTTCTTCATTTGCGTCTTTATTTCTTCATGTGTTGCATTATCCTCTGTTTGGATGCTGAGAAAATATATTATGAATCTGAAGTTTGGTTGGGTGATTCTTAATTTTGGGTTCTCAAATTTGTTTGGTTACTTGTTAATTGTAAAAAAAAAATGGAAAAAAAAATAAAAAAATCCATGAGGGTTCTTGATTTATATGTTCTTACGGTTTCTGTTCTCGATCCCCTTTCTTGGAATTTGTTTTGTTGCATTGGGATCTGGCTGATTGTTTGGATATTTAATCTAATGATTCTTGATTAGGATTCAGGGTTCACATGAAATTTGGTTTGATGATTCTTGATTTGTGATTTTTATGCTTTTTGGTTACTGGAAAATTGCACAAAAAGCGTGTTTAGGATTCGTAAATTTGGGATCCCAGTTATTGCATACTATCTACTTTTGGATCCCTCACGTGTAGGTTAACGGAAAATGTCGGAAGTTAAGTTCTGGGGCATAAATCTGAGTAAACTTTACCACGAGGGTTTAAATCCGAATTTTTTACTACAAGATCTATCATCCGAATATCTTATAACCACGATGACTATTTATCCGATTTGGCCAAATTTTATTTATCGATGAATTAGTATAAAACTGCTAAATCCCACACATATCCCCTTGTTTATATCCGATCACAAGCAAAGAAAAATGTAAACGAGGAATGCAACAGATTAAACCCATGGTCCTCTATTTAAATATCAGAGTACTAGACTACAAAATAAGAATATTATTAAACTAATAAGAATGCCGAAACGATTACAAAACTTCAAGAGATTATATTGTGACAGACTTGTTCTAAAGTGAATAAAAAAAATAAAAAATAAAAAAACACCTCTCTCGAATCATGTTATGGTAACGGAGGTCTCGAAAGCAAAGTCTTTCAACGCAAATGCCCATTAGTTCTATATGACGATAAAAGTGGTAGAAAACCACGAAAAGCTTTTGGGCAAACTCTCATAAAAGAATTTGAAGTGGATATAGGATAAACCAATAATATCCTTGGTGGTTATTTCAAATTATAGCAATACGTCAACCTAGTCGTACTGTTTTTTTATTTTGTAGTACGACAAGATCCATTGGATCCTTGGTTCATTCAACCAAATTCACCACAAGTTCAAATCGAATCTCTGGTTTCATTTAACCAAATTCACTCAAACAAATTCAAATAAACCAAACACAAAATCTTTTTGCTTTTTTTCTTTTTTCAGTGGGTCATTCACCCATTGAAAAATCTCAAACCAAATCATCCGTGAACTATGAGTGGCTTGATACCTCATAAAGGGTACGTAGGCATTCTAGGGCACAAGCTAGGTGCAGCCGCAAAATCAAACAAACAACAAAATCCCCAAATTTTTTTTTCTCAACATAGTAGATAGTTGAAATACAATGGAACCCTACTAATCGTGATACACATTTCATATTAGAAAAGTTTTACACACTAAGGTGCGGAACCCCTACCACCGGTCTATAAAAAACCTCTCTCACAACCTCATCTCTCACAACTTCACTCCTATGCTAAATTGCTAATATCAAAGAGTGCAGAACAAAACACAATGGGATCGCCCCGGTGTTTGTTTGTGTCCAATATGTGTGATATACTTTCCAAAGTTGTGTTGTTTCATCTCATGGTTGTTAGCTCATCATTTTCCTCATTGCAGCAATCTTGTCGTGAGGAGGAGAGGTCTGCCTTGCTGCAATTCAAGGGAAGCTTCATCATTAACAGATCTGCCTCGAATTCTGATGACGCTTATACAAAGGTTTTGCAATGGAAACTAGCTGATGGACGAAATGGCAACTGCTGTGCATGGGATGG